>NW_006399808.1:9917761-9931398 GCF_000299155.1 Elephantulus edwardii | reverse complement strand
CACAGTGCTTGTCAAAGCCAGTTCTGATTAATCTCCTTTGTCAGTGTGTCCTTTGCCATTCCCTATCGCTCCTCCCTGAGAGAGACTTCACCCTGGTGTCTCCATACTTTTTCAATCTATATGCAGAACAGATCATTTGGAATACTTGACTTTATGAGAAGGAACTTGTAACAAACTTTTTAACAAAAGTTTACCAAGAACTTGGATTTCCATTCATTCATAGTTGCACATTTTCCTCCCCGCTCCCCCTCCTCCATTCACTTTTCTCTTTAAGAAAAAATTATTTTTGGCCTAGTGACAAAGAGCTACAACTACAATCCCAGAGACACATGGTTCGAATCCACCAGATGCTCTGCTGGGGAAGGAGGCACAATCTCCTCCTGTACCAGTCAGATCTGATTTGACGGTACACGCACACAAAAGTAATAAAATAATAAAAAAAAATAAAATTATTTCATTGTTGCACAGTTTCCTCCCCCCTTCCCACTCCACTTTGCCATGCATCTCTTATCCTGGACTGTTGTCATGAAAAAATAATACCTAATCATTTATTTCTTTTAGACAGTTCTTTCCCTCATCTGTTTCACTGCAGTGTACATTATTTATCTCCTCTTTTCTTAGTTTCCCCCCAGTCCCCAGGTCAGGCCTGTTTTACAACAGTGGCATTATGCAGTGTTAGTCCTTTTGTGACTGAGATATTTCACTCAGCATAATGTCCTCCAGGGTCACCCAATTTATATAGTATTTTATGAGTTCCCTTTTTTCAGAGCTACCTAGTATTCCATTATTGAATACACCACAGCTTCTCTATCCATTCATTTGTTGATGTCCAGTCAATGTTTCAATTAAGATTCTCCCTTTAGTTTGTCTCTGAAGTGCTTCCTCCATTCTAGTTTTTAAACTTCTCAATACTTCTTGCAAAGCCAATGAATGTTCTTCAGCACTCCAGAGATGTCCTTCTGCTCCTGACCCCAGGAAGTGGAACAGTTCCTTGGCATCAATTCTAATGAAGGCTAACGCTTAAGTCTTACTAAATTAGAATTCATGAGCCTCAGAGACCTCAGCAGCTGACTTTCTCCAGGAGTGTTCCTGATAAAATTCCATCAGAAACCTTAATGAGTGACCCCACGAATAATTCAGCTACCTTTAATTAACTCCAGAACTACACTGATGAATTTTTAATCTCTTAGATATATTTTTATTATCACACAACTTATCAGTAAGACCTACAGTAATACCAACAATAGACATAAATTAATGGCCCACTGTTTATGATGATTCTTCTGTTCTACAGCTTCAGGCATCATATGGTGAAATATTTTGTCTTGAATTTCTCCAGGAAGGGAAGGGACTCAGAAAATTCCTCAGTTGTAATGATGTAAAAAAGATGGATTTCCAAAACCAACCATTTCCTGTACCATGTGGATCTCTGCAAGCAGAGCCTCATCTTTCAACTTCAGCTGCATGAGAAAAGGAAGAGAAGGATGCAAGTCATACTTACATACCTCTGGACATCCCTCACTCCCTCACTTGGAAGATCACAGCAAAGAACAGTTTCTTGGGACAAACAAGGAACTCTTTCTATATTCTCTATGTCAGGGAAATGTCATTAAAAGATCTTACACTATGGTACTGGTCACTTCGCAAAAATCCATCAAGTTGTATGAACACATTATTTGTGCATTTTTTTTTTACAGTAACTTTAACTCTGATGCCTAGTGGGTAAGTGGTTGTGCTGTCAGGCCAAAGGGAGGTAGTTCAAATCCACAAGCAGCTACATGAGAGGAAGAAGGGCAATCTCCTCTATAAATTTATAGCCTCTGAAAACCCACGAGAGTGTCAGCTATGAGTCATTTCCAATTCGACAGCAATGAGTTGAGCTGAGTTAATAAAATTTCTTTTAAAAAAGTTTCACATTACCACCCAATTTCAGTTGACTAATGTATAGTAGTATACTTTGGGCATGTCACTAGGAGGCGCTATTCCCTCGACTGCTGGATAGGGTGGAGGGTCAACAAAGGAAAGGAAGACCTTCAACCAGGTGGACTGACATGGTAACTGCTGCAATTGGCTCTTGTGTGTCAGGAAGTGTGAGGATGGCACAGGGGGAAGAAAGAGTTCAGATCTTTTGTTCATAGAGTCGCTATGAATCATACTGACAGCACTTAACAACAACAACAATGTGTAGTATCCCCTTTTGATCCCCTAAGAGAAACAAAGAAATAGTGATCATAGACTTCGGTTAGATCTGCACTTTATTTTAAAATTTAGATGTGTAATAGATAAAGGGTGGAGGGATGGAGAGAGGGAGCCCATCAAGATGTATTGATACAGTGACTGAGGTAATGAGGGTAGGTATGTCGGACAATAAAGTTGGCACAGGATAGAGCAGGTTTCAGGGCTGTTGTACATAGGGTCGCTATAAGTCGCAGGAGACTTGACAGCACATAACAACAACAAACAGAAATCTAGTTGAGTACTAAACAAAAAAGCAACCAGATAAAAAGCCATTACCTCCCTGCTTACATTGAAGTGAGATCAAGTCACTGGGTGGGACATGTGGAAAGGGTCGTTGACAGGAGGTGAAATAGCTTGGCCCTGTGCTTTTCCCTCTCTGTCAAGCCTGAAACAAACATATATGGCTGCTGGAGCGAAACTAGCTGTCTTGCAACAATGCATGATGGAAACTGCATGCTACAACTGACTGAGCAGAAAGAAAGAGGCTGAGACACAGTATCGGCCCTGGTCTTCTAAGTCTCTCTCGCCCTCATTGCCAGATTGAATCACAGTTAATCCTCCACCAAGTTTTCAGAGGCTGTAAACAGCACAAGAGGAAATTTCCCACTTTTCTCTCAAGGAAAGTGGTGAATTCCATCCACCACAGAAACACCTCCTTTGAGTTAGCAGAACAACTTCCTAAGGACGGAAACTCCAAATTATGTTGAACCACCTCCATTCAAGACCCCACTACTTGGAATTCATAACTAATTGAACAGACCAGGAGCTGGCAAGTGAATCCAGCCTGCCCTTTTTATTTGGAAATAAAGGGGGGCTTTGGACACAGCCGCGCTCATGTCTATGTCTACCTTTGTACTATAAGGTCAGAGTTTAGTAGCTTTGAAAGAGATGGTCTGTCTCACAAAGATTAAATTATTTCTGTTTTGTCCTTTATATAAAAACAATTTTCCAGGAAGCTCTGGTCATCTAGTGGCAAGAATCTGCACTGCAATCCTGAAGGCATGTGGTTCAAATCCACCAGATGCTCTGCTGGAAAAGGAGGGGCAATCTCCTTCTGTGCCAGTCAGATCCAATTCGATGGTATACAACAAAGAAAGAAAAAATAAATTTGCTGACCCCTGCACTAAACTATTTTCTCCATTTTTTTATAAATAAGGACAATGAAGCCCAGAAAGGTTTTTGGAGATTTAATAACAAAACCAGAGTCATACTTCAGGGTCTACTGACTCTCAGGCTAGCTGTCTTTCCATTAAACTACATTCTCTTTACAGAGATGGCCTAAAAGTGATAATGTACCATGATAATACCAAACCTTCCCTGCCACTGAGTCAATTCCAGCTTCTGGCGACCCTCTGTCAGGTTTCCAAGGAGGAAACTGCCTCAGCTTACTCCTTCAGAGAAGCTGGCAGGTTCCAACAGCTTGCCTTCCAGGTAGCAATTCAACACTTCCTCTACTACACCATTAATGCTCTAATGGGTTTTTATTCTGAATCTAGCAGATCAGGATAACAACAGCAAATATGGTATGAAAAGCCTTTAGAAAAAATAGTCATCTCATGAAATACTCGAAAGCCATTATTTAAGCCAGCACCGTCCTCTCGCTTCCCCAGGCTCAGTATAGCGCCATCTGCAGTCCAGGTTTCACCAGAGGCATCTGGGGCCTACCTTTATTGTGTACTTGTAGGCCTGCTCAGCCTCCAGCTGTCTTCCAGCCTGAGAAAATAGAGCAGCAGCTGGTGATCGTGTACCGTCAACTCCGCCTCAAACATTTCTACCTAAGGAAGTTAAGAACCTCTTCCCAGTTCGCCACTGCTGACTTCAGAGGGAGAGCGAGAAAACATAATGAGAAAATAGCAAATATCTTACTTTTTTTAAGAAACCCTCTTCCATTTCAAAAACTTAAAGATAATTTTATTACTTTCTTTTTTCTCTGAACTCACCATGAGTCATTTGCTCCCCTTAAGATTTGAAGACTTTCTCTTAATAATTGTTGTGGTTGATTGCCTTTGAGTCGAGCACAACTCATAGCAACCCTATGAACAAAAGGCCTGAAGCCCCTCTACAACTATCAACATATATCAAAGTTCATAGAGTTTCTGGAAGTGGATTTCACTCCTGCTTTCAAACCTGTCATAGTATATTATTGTTTTGTGCCATTAAGTCACCTGCAATGTATAGCAACCTTATGTACAGCAGTTCTGAACCCTCCCCTATCCTGAGCCAGTCTCACTAATTCTGACACACCAAATCTCATAGCCCCAGTCACTGTATCAATCCATCTCATCCGGGGTCTTCCTCTCCTGCGTTGTCCATCCACCCTTCCAAGCATAATGTCCTTCTCCAAGGACCAATCTTTCCTGGCCATCTGCCCAAAGTGACGCAGAGCTTCAAAATCCTAGCCTCCAAAGAGGGACTTGGTTTCGCCCTCTCCAAGACAGACCGATCTGATTTGTTTCTTGGCAGTCCAGGGTATGTTCAAGACTCTTTTCTAGCACCACAACTCAAAGGCATCTGTTCTTCTTCCGTCATCCTTAGTAGCTAACACTCAAAAATGCTTCCTATGGGAAATGCTTCCTATGGGAGCTCTGCCTAGTGGCAAGAAAATGCCTGTAATCCCAAAGGTATGCAGGAAGGATGGGCAGTCTCCTCCCAAGCAATTATCTGTCTCTCAAAACCCGCCAGAGGGTCAGCTATGGGTCGGTTCTGACTTGGCAACAGTACACAACAACAGCATGAGTTTTAAAAGGAGCCCTGGTGGCACAGTGACTAAGAACTCAGTTGCTTATGCAAAGATTGGTCAACCCATGACTCACTCTGGACAAGCATGCAGCTATCTCTGCATCTGTAAAGATTCCAGCTTTGGAAATCCTCAGGCAATTCTCCCCATCCTACGAGCTGGAATCAATTTGATGGTAATGGCTACAAGTTTTACTTCATTTTAGTTGTTTACTGTGATTTACAATCATTAATTCTTTTTCAAAGTTTTTATATTAAGGATAAAAGGTAAATAAATTTCAAAATTAACCAAGATATTCGAAGAAGGCATTTAGACACTAAGAAGACAACTCAGAGCTTTCAGAACCAGTGAAAAAGATGACTCATTCATTCTTGAATCTAGAAAACAAATCCAGGGGTTAACTATGGCTCCTTTCTCCAGTGTGTGTGTGTGGGGGGGCGAGGGGTATCACATTTTACAGATGGAGAAACTAAAAAAGAAGGGGAAATAACTTGTCATGGCTATACAATCAATAAATGGAGAAGGCAGGTTGTTAAAACAATATTCTTAAATTACCTGAAAGCGGTTAGCTATCACAAACTCCCACAATACGATCCCCAGTTTTCCACTGGCATAAAGGACAAGCACCCTCCGCTAGCAGTTCATCAGGAAGGAATGATTCAGAGACTGGCAGAGCCTCGCCTTTGCTGGTCCTTGACTTCGTTCGCATTCCCATGTTTCAAACCTCCTTTGTAGACAAATACACCTTAAAGTGTGACTTTTTGAGGCACAGGTCAGTGAAGGTTGCATGGCTTTGGCCTTTGCCATCAGTGTAACGACCAAATCTGAGCTCATCCAACCTCAGCTGTCATGGCTGACAGTACCCATCCCACAGCTTCTAGCTTACTTGGCCCCTCACCTCTGTGTCCTGAAAGGGAATCGCAAACACTCACTTTCAGGCAGACCAGAGCCAGATATGCCCACACTTCAGCGTTACAGTTGTTCAACGCGTTGGCTTCTGAGAGCGCTTCTTCAGCCTCCGTGAGCTCCTCCAGCTTGACAGGAAAGGGCCCATGTGAGTTGACAGTGTTTTAAATTCCAAGATACTAACTCTATATTATTAAGAAGGAAAAGAAAAAACCCCAAACAAACCTAAAAAGCAGTATATATGTTATTTATAACTTTATACATTTAAACCATATAAAAAAGACTAGAGGAAAATGCAATTAAGTATTAATAGTGATTATCACTTAGTGGTGGGATTGGGGATACTTTTATGTTCCCTTCACATCTTTAATATCTTCTAAAATTTCTAAAAACACACACACACACACACACACACACACACACACACACGCAACCCCAAACTAGTAACAGCAGGAATGAGAAGACAAGGAAAGGAATAAAGACAACTTTTCTACTAAGTGTAGGAACGACTCCAGAGAAGAACTAAAGAAAGAGCTGGTTTAGAAAGGAGAGTTTAGCAACATCAACCAAGGAAAACTTTAAGGAGTAGGGGGTTAAGGCTAAAGGGGAGATAGTAACAAGAAAGATTTCTTGTTGTAAGACTGAAGGAAAGGAGAGAATGTGGGTAGAGAATGTTTAGGGGTGAGGCCCAAAGGCCTTCGTGAAGCTACAGCAGCTTTTCTAGGGCATAGAAAGACCACACTGCTTAGTAAATAGTAAGTTAACTAGATTTCTCAACTTCCATAGCAATTCTTTTTTTTCTTGCAGAAAATACCATAAGATAGTTTTTGCACCAAATAACATGAATTTTATTATGATTATATAGCTTCCTGGTTCAGGATTTTGTAGAACTTTCAGGATGATTTACTTTTCCTAATTCAAATTGGCCTCCAATTCCCTGAGCAACTTTGAAAACCAACTTTTCATCAGAGGACTGCTCTGATAACCTTTCCACCACCATCACAAACCCTCAAGATGCTGGGAAGACCAAGAAATCAGTCAGCAAGCTGCATGCAAAGGCCCGCTTGGACCTTCAGTCTCTTACCCGATAGCAGGAGATCCCCAGTCCCAACCAGGTAAGGCATGAAGGTGATCTCTTACAAACTTGCAGGTAGGTCCTCTTGGCTTTTTCATACTACAGAAAGAAAGGACTGTTAAGTTACAATCATTCTAGAGGAAGCAAACAGCACATTCCTGGGATAAAAACCATGACGCCTATGATAATTGTATTCTCTCAAATAATGCAAGTTAAGTAAATCTATGGATTGCCTTTTGTTTTTGTTTACTCTAAGGTTGTTAACTCCAGAAGACTGATAAGAGTAGATGTTTTTATCACCAAGTCATCTGATCCTCCAGCAAATTTTCAGAGGCATTTAATCACACAGAGGAGACTGGCTGTCCATCTTTCTCCCATGGAGCAGATGGTGGGTTTGAACTGGGTGTCTTTGGGTTGGCAGTAAAACTCCTTACCACAAAGCCACCAGAGCTCCCTTAATAAGAGTATATAGATGGACCAAAATAAAGGGCTTACATTGGCCTGAGCAGTTCCAAAGATGTGAGTCTATCTGGAAGCAATGGAAGTTGTAGTTGGCTACAATGCTTATCTGAATCCTACCTAGCTTTGAAGAAAATCCCTGCCACTTAAAATTAACATCATATAATGTGTAACTTGCATGATAGACACATAACACACATGGGCTAATAAATGTGAGAAAATAAGTATACTTGAGATGATCATATCAATCATAGTATCCTAGGAACTCGTAAAGAAAGGGTTTTAGTACATCAGGCAAAAATGAATTAACTGTAATGGAGTTCATTTTCAAAGGTCTATTCCAAGAACTACTCTCAAATAACTACTATTAAGTTATGTTCTTGGATCCTAACAGAGTCTCAGTAAGTAGCCAAAAACTACTTGCTTCTTGACTATACTATCACATGAAAATATAGATGCTGAGCTTGTCCAGTTGTGCACATTTCAGGATGACCCACTTTATGGAACCACTGGAAAAGAGGATCTTTAAAGGATCTTAATAGCTGAACTTCTGAGTATTTTGGGGGCTTACTTTTTGCTTAAACAATGAACATGGAGTCTTTTGATAGCTCAGTTGGTAGAGCAGAGGACTGTAAAATGAACAAAAGCCAAGATTTTAGAGAGATAATACGCCAGGGATGCATCCTATCTCTATACCTTTTCAGCCTATATGTAGAACAGATTATCTGTGAGGCTGGGCTCTATGAGGAGAAATGTGGGGTCAAGATGGGTGGAGATTTATCAACAATCTGCATTATGCGGATGACACAACCCTGCTTGCTGAAACTGAAGAGGACCTGAAGCGCCTGCTGCAGAGTGTCAAGGACTGCAGCCTCCAATATGGATTGAGGCTCAATGTCAAGAAGACAAAGATTCTCACCACTGGACCAATTGGCAGCGTCAGGATGGATGGTGAAGAGATTGAGATTGTGCACAGCTTTAGTTTGCTTGGCTCCGTAGTCAACAGTCTTGGCACCCACAGCCAGGAAATTAAAAGGCGCATTGCCATGGGAAAGTCTGCTGTTAGGGACCTCTCCAAAGTACTGAAGAGCAAGGTGCGTCTGATACAGGCCATGGTCTTCTCAATCACTTGTTATGCATCAGAGAGTTGGACAATGACCAAGGAGGATAGAAGGAGAATTGATGCCTTTGAGCTGTGGCGCTGGAGAAGAGTATTGAGAATACCATGGACTGCTAGGAAAACAAACAGATTTGTCCTGGAAAGGGTTAAACCGGGTGGTTCCTTGGAGGCAAGGATTCTGAGGCTCCGTCTAACATACTTTGGACATGTTGTGAGGAGAGACCCGTCCTTAGAGAGGGACATCATGCTTGGGAGGGTGGAGGGACAGCGCAGGAGAGGAAGGCCCTCTATGAGGTGGATTGATTCAGGACTGGAATAATTGGGATGGGAGTGTCAGAGACAGTGCGATTGGCACAGGACAGAGCGGAGTTTAGGGCTGTTGTACATAGGGTCGCTATGAGTCGCAGGTGACTCGACAGCACTTAACAACAACAACAACAATGAGCCAGAAGTTTCCCTTAATCTTGGAAGTTTATCACAAATCTGTTGAATAATCTGGAATGTATGGAATCAAGGGAGCAAGATCAAGAAAAAATAGCTAACCAGCAAAAATTAGGACTAGTCAACATGTACAGCCTCCAATTTAAACTGTTTGAGACCGTTGGGCAAAAGAGAGGGAAAATAAGCGCACTTTTCTGTGGACTGTCTATGGTTCCATGGAACACCTGACTGACCGCTGTGTCCTGAAGCTCACTTCACATCCACTGTGCAAAACCCATGACCTGCTGCTTTCTTTATGTAGCGATAGTTAATGCCCTACATTCAACTTTGACAAGGAAAAGACTTTGAAAATGAACAACAACAACAATATGTGAAAATGCAGCTTTCAATGATATCAGAAAGTGTATATTTGGTCATTTGATAGTAATTTCTCTCAGGCATTGTGTTTGAAGAAGCAGTTTGGCAAAGTTCCTTTGCAGTCTGTAAAATTTTCCAGAATGTTCCTATTAACGTTAACGTTGCTGTTGAGTCGGTTCTGACTCATGATACTGTGCTCCCAGGGTTTTCAAGGACATGAGCTTACTGAATTCTACCTTTTCAGTAGCATAATGGTTCAGACCACATGCTCTGGTAGCAGACTGCTTGGGTTTGAATTCTGGACCCATTAATTTCTAGCTACCTGATAGTGGACAACTTTATCTCTGAATGTAAAAATATCATTATCATATTACTGTTCTCAGCCCATAAGGTGGATGTTAATGCTTGGATTGTATGCAGGTCCCAGATAAATGGCCTTTTTTACAGTTATTCTCTACCCTCATCCCTCACCTCTTTCTCTTCCAGATAGATAAGGCCCAGACGCAGAAAGATGAAGTGCATTTCAGAAGCATCTGCTACAAAACTAATGGTTCGTTCATAGCACGCTTTGGCCTCAGCATGATTTCCACTCAGAAAATAGAGATGACCTTTCACGCCCCAGACATTAGGGTTCTGAGAAAGTGAAAAACAGCAGTAATGACAAGGTGGTGTTAAAAATACGAAAATGATCCTTTTTAACATTTACGTTTAGATTAGCTATTTAAGTCTTTTCTATTAGTACTAAATTAGTTCAATTGCACTGGGAAATATTTTTCTAGATCTACCCTCTCATTTCTTTCTTGAATTCTTTAAAACCATTCTCTTTTGGGGTAAATATTAAGAAAAACATTGATGCATTGAAATAAAATTGCATATTTGCCTATGGAGAGAAGGAAAAAAACATTCATGCATAGTCATAATAGTATTCACAAAGGAGAAAGGTAAGTCCAGAAAACTTGAAATAGACAAACACTATGTGTTAAAGAGCTGTGTTTATCAATTTCTTTGTCCTTCGCATGATCACTTGAGAAAACAAACAGAAGGGAGTGGAACTCCCACTTATGGACACCAGAAATCCATCTTGGATGTCATCACCATCTTTAATAAACTCTGTTCACCCTTTCTTCAAACTTCAAGAGGTCCTAGAAAAAGTTATTACCAGGTAGTCCATCTGAGCTGCGTGTTGAAGATATTCCTCTGCCTTGGCATAGTCCTTCTTGAGAAGGTGTGTTTGGGCCAGAACCAAATAGTACTCACAGCTGGGGCCTCCCTGAGGGCACAGCAGTTCATGCGCAAGCACTCTCTGCACAAACTGCAAGGAGAAATTGGACTGTAAGGAGTGTGCTAAGGATTCTGTCTCTGGTAATACATAACAAGGAACATTATAAAGTTAACACTTACAACCAGAAAATGAGAGAGGTGAATTATAATCCTTCAGAACATTATGACTCTACATCAACTATATTTAATCAGCAAATACAGACATTTCCAAGTAAACAACCTGCAATTCTGGTTCATCAGCCATGCTATTTAAAATGAAAGAACATTTTCAGGTAGCTGTAGTTGTAAAGCAAATTACATTAAGGCAAAATCGGCTTTTCTAAACTTCTAGACTCAGTGTCTTGGAAACACACATATCAGGTTCTGAAATACACTCAAACATTCATGTTTATCAACTTTGGAGGTTTAGGCTTGTCTTCGTTTTCTACATCCTGTAAGGCCTGCAAATGTGGCACAACCAGAAGCCTTTATTAAGCAGAAGGGACACTTTTATTCTGCTTTTCATCTTTCAATCTATGAAACAGAAACTTCTACCAACATGTATATCTTCTAAGATCAATAACAGGGAAGGGCTTGTAGTTGTTTTCTCTTATTATCTTCTGACTCTTTGACACAGGGTCATAGGATACTGACTTACTCGGTTGCTAAGTGAAAGGTTAGGAGGTCAATCCACCAGCTGCTCCATGGGGCCACCAGTCATTCCATGGAACCACTAACCGCTCCATGGGGCCACAAGTCATTCCATGCGGCCACCAGCCACTCCATGGGAGAAAGACAGAACTTCTTGTTTCCCTAAAGATGACAGCCTTGGAAACCAGATGAGGTAGCTATACTCTGTCCTACAGGTCACAGTGAGTTAACAGAAATTACCCAAAACAGACCCAATAGGTTCTTTTTTAAATGTCTTTTTAATGTGGTAAACCTCCCCCCCCCCCATGCTTAATGTGTCCCATTTCATTCAGCTCCTAATTCTTGTCCTTTCTTGAGCTCCACCGGCCTCCAGTAGAGCATATAAGTTCAGGGTCAACTCTCCTGGCTCCAAGATCTTGCTCTTTTTCCTGCTGTGTGCTACAAGCATGCACATCTTGCTTCCAAAGTGACACACTGGCCTCTTAAAGAGGAATGCTTCTTCTCTGGTGTGTGACCAGTCCTGCACTTGACTGAAGAGGCAAGTCACATTATATGACTAGTCACATTCTGCAGCCAAGGTTTACCAGTAAAAATACTTTGATATGTTTAAGTACCATCTCCCACCATATGTTGTTGCTAGGTGACGTTGAGTCAAATACAACTCATAGTGGCACTGTGAACAACAGATCGTAACCCTGTCCTATCCCATGCCACCTCCCAGTCTCTGTCACACTCAAACCCACTGCTACAGTTACTGTGTCAATTCACCTGGCTGAGGGTCTTCCTCTCTTTCACTATCCCTCTACCTTCACAAGCATGATGTCTGTCTCCACAGAATAGCCTCCTAGCAACATGCCCAAAGTATTTGAGGTGACCTGAACTCTTACCACATAGCACTGTCTGTCTAATTCTGTTTGGTTTAGAATGTAGAAGGGATGAAGAGTATTATTGAGTTCCTGTGAGCCAATCTCTCAAGACTCTTAAGTGACAGCAGGCTGCCTATGACCTAAAATCCAGTTTGTCACTGTCTGTCATCTAGAGACAGTGGTTCATCTTCAGATGTTCTTTTCATTGGGCCTAGGATATACTCTTAAAAGTATATTTAACTCCAGCTTCTAGTACATTTAAGCTTCAAAAGATACCATGATGGATAGACTTAAGTAGTCCACCAAAATCTTTGCATGTACTTACAGTCTATGAAAATATTCTGACCTGCACAGCATTGACCTTCATCAAGAAACGTATGGTCTCCATGAAGATGGTGGTGGGAGTTTGGGAAACATTATGGACAGGATTCAGAATGGTTGATGACATTTGACATGTTGATGTTTCTGAAAATATCACATCAAAAAGACAGAATATCAGCATAAAGACAAATAACATCAGAAGCAGAACTCCACTAGTGAAGCTGGAAGTATTCTTACCTACTACATAAAAGAGATTATAACCTGGAAGGCAATAGACGGCTCTGTAGCAATTGTCTTCAAAGAGTAGCTTTGGAAAGTTCTCTGCAGTAAATTTTTAAGTTGGAAGTGATTCCAGGTACATATTACAGACCAGTGAAAGAGTATTTTAAAGTATTAAAATCTTACTGAATGTGAGACAATTTGGAGCTACTTAAAATATTCTGTCATTATTAGAAAAGCATAAGTCTGTAGTGGGATACTTATAGAAGATAAATATAAATCCTTTTTTTTTTTTGTTGAAAGACCTATTGATTAGATTGAATTTCTGATCCTCACCAAAACTAAGGAACCCCTGCAATGTGATAGAAAATACCAATTAGCTTGTAAGATTGCCTCTGTGGAACCATAAGAGTTTCAACTATACCTGACTTGTTTATGACATACTTCCTTTTAAGAGAAAAATGTTCATTCTTACTCACCATTCTTTTCTGGCACCTCCTTAGATGCACTGGATGGTTTCCGGTTAGTAACTGGATCTGAAAAGTGGTCTTTTAACTCAGCCTTCAGTTTGGGAGTTTCTTCAAGAAATTGATCAGTAATGGCTAGTGGAGCTTCTCCTCCAGGTGCTGGTTCTAAACGGATTAAATGTTAACAGCAAAGGGGGGAACCCAACCCTGTGTTAGATTGAATAATAAAAAGATAATTGCAGAAAAAATGAAATTCATCAGTACTGGCTACTGATGGAGCTTCTCCTCCAGGTGCTGGTTCTAAATCGATTAAATGTGGGATGACTTGGGGAAAGGAAGAAAATATTCAACAATTTAAAAAATAATATTAAAAAATATTATGGGATACTATCTTACTATGCTTCTTGTAAGAAAGTGAATCACTATTCTCTCCCCCATAGAATAGTCTAAAAGTATTATATTTTAGGGCATTATTTTTATCGTAGGAGTATGCAATGAGGGTTGTAGAGTGGATTATATT
>NW_006399808.1:9898594-9916686 GCF_000299155.1 Elephantulus edwardii | reverse complement strand
TCAATCCATATTGGAGGCTGCAGTCCTTGACACTCTGCAGCAGGCGCTTCAGGTCCTCTTCAGTTTCAGCAAGCAGGGTTGTGGCATCCGCATAATGCAGATTGTTGATAAATCGTCCACCAATCTTGACCCCACATTTCTCCTCATAGACTTAGCTCCTCTCATAAATTTCTACATGCTGTGTTTTCGTTATCATCCAGCTCAAATGACTTTGTATTTCCTTCTTTAACCAAAAGGTTACTTAGAATGATATTGTCTAATTTCCAAATACTGGAAACATTCCTATCTTCTAGCAGTGAGCTGGTAAACGTATGAAAATGGACCCTTTGGTTTGATAGACTGGTGTAAACTCCAAGTCTGGTCTTAAACCACCATTTGAACCTGGAATAAAAACTTACTTTCAGCCAAATAATGTTATTGTTTTTATGTGGCATTCAGTCACCTATGACTCACAGCAACCCTGTGAACACAGATTTGAACTTTGCCTTATCCTGCACCATACTCAAGGTCATGGATATAGTCACTGTGTCTATCACATTGAAGGTTGTCCTCTCTTATGATGACCTTTCTCAGCATTGTGTCTTTTTCCAAGGACTGGCTCCTGTTGCTAAAATGCCCAGATATATAACATGAAGTCTCACTATCCTTGTTTCTAGGACATCCCCTAGTTGCTCTTCCTCTAAGATAGATTTGGTTGTTCTTCTGCCACTCATGGGATATTCAGTACTCTTCACCAATGCAACAATTCAAAGGTATTGATTGTTCTTTGGTCTTCTTTATTCATTGTCAAACTTTGAGATGCATGGGAAACAACTGTTAATACCATGACATGGATCTGGGGCATCTTAGTCTTGAAAGTGATATAATTAGCCTATAAAGTAACAATAACACCAGGGAGGTACTTACTCCATAGAATAACCAATCATATAAGGTCAAAATAGCAGCATCAACTCAAGAATAAAGCCCTGCCTTGAAACCAGGAAAGGATAGAGTAGAAGGATTTATGGAAATGAGAATTATAGCCAGGAAGTGGGAAAAGTATAATTATTATATAGGTATTATTATGTTGTTGTTAAGTGCCGTCGAGTTGTAGAACAGAAAACTTGAACACTTGTATAACTTTCATTGTTTCTCCAAGTTCATAGTTTCTCGAGGCAAGATATTTTGAAAGTGGATGCCACTCCTGCTTCCAAGCTTGTTTTAATCAGGAAGCTCCACCAAACACTGTCCACCATGGGTATCCATGGGTAACTAATATTGTATTTGACACATCAGTGTCACAGTGTTTAGCATCATAGCAACCACAATTTACCTCTGTACAGCAAATGGACAGACTAGTGCTACGCCACTTAGAAGAATTTTTGACCAAAAACAAAACCAGGACTGAGGGCCACAGATTATAATCATCCACCTTTGGCTTGGTAGCGTAACTTTTTATCCACAAGTTGTTGTTAAGTCTGTTGAGTTGTAGACAACTCATAGCAACTCTATGAATGAAACACCTGAACACTCATATAACTTTCGTTTCTCCACATTCATAGTGTTTCCGGAGGCAAGCTATTATATAGCTATTATTTAAGTATATAATATAGATATTATCATTAATGTTATAAAATAAGATGTGTATGAATGATTGGATGAAAAATCCAAAGTTTATACTTTGTAAACTTAGACTAAAAAAATTTAAAATAAAAACTGGCTCTCTAGTTTGTGTGTGGAGCCTTACTTGAGGTGTTTGCTGATTTCTGTGGTGTAAACTCTTTCAATACAGTAAATTTAGATATAGATATGTTCATTATCTTGAAAATGACAATAATGTTTTTAAGGGTGTATAAACATGTCAAAAGTTGGAAAACAATGTATATGAACATTTTAAGTAAGCCAGCATAAAATAAAAATTGTATAAAAAGGTTTTAAAAATGCATGTTAAGTACTTACAGCTTGCTGAATGTTAATTATACTCAGTAAAGCCGTTAAAAATGTATATACATGAAATAAGAATGCACATATGCAAGAAACAAAACTAATGAAAATATATGAGAAATAATGTGGCATCAGGATTGGAGGAAGACTCATCAACAATCTATATTATGTAGACATAGGTTGTTAACATTACAGCTTGTTCAGCTCCACAAACAACACTCTTAGCACCAGCAGTCAGGAAATCAAAACAAGATTTTCACTGGAAACATCTGCTGTCAGGGAATTCTCCAGAGTACTGAGAAGCAACACTGTCAGTCTAGAAACTAAGGCGTACCTGATCTAAGTCATGGTCTTCGCAATTACTTGCTATACATCAGAGAGGTGGACAATGACTAAGAATGACAGAGAACTATTGATGCCTTTGAGTTGTGGTGTTGGAGAAGAATATTGAACATACCATGGATCGCCAAGAGAACAAATAGGTCTGTTTGGAGAGGGCAAAACCAAGTTTCTCCTTAGAGACAAGGGTTTTGAAGCTCTGTCTCACATACTATGGGCGCATTGACAGGAGGAACCAGTCCTTGGACAAGGACATTATGTTTTGGAATGGTGGAGGGACAGCCCAGGAGAGGAAGACCCTGGATGAGATGTACTGATATAGTAATTGGGGAAATGAGAGTAGATGAGTCGGAGTCAGTGAGACTGGCTCAGGATAGGGCAGAGTTCAGAGCTATCATACATAGGGCAGATATGAGTTGCAGGCGACTTACTGGCACATAAGAACAACAAAGTGGAAGGAGAGTAGAAATGAAGAATAGAAAAAAAAGGGAAATGTTGCACTTTAATATATAGTTATATATGCTGGAAAAGACAAGAGATTTGCTGGAATGACACAGGGACAAAAAATTTTCAAGATTTAAAAATAGTAGAAGAAAATGACAGGTCCCACCTAAACAAATAAAGACATATTGAGGAGTAAGGATTCTGCCCAGAAAGCAGAAAATGGTACCTAGGGCCACAAGGCATCTCTAAAAGGGCCAGAGGGAGTGAGAACAGCATAACCCCTCACTTCCCAAGAGCAGAAAGCAGATAAAGATCCCACGGCCCAGGCCCATGGTACCTGCCTCTAGAGCCACAGCAGCTGCAAGAGGTTAGTTTATTCGCTATTACTCACAGATTCACAGTTGTAGTACTGAGAATAGGGTCTATTAAGTGGGAAAGTGGGGGAGGCAAAGAATATCACCAAATGCAAATCCAAGTTTTAGCCAAACAGTCTCAAAGCATAATTCCTGAATTAATCCATGCTCTGGTTTCTGTTCAGCCATCAAATCCAAACCATCCAGCACGGTTTGACTTAGAGCAGTTAAAAGTCAGCTTCTCCTTTAAGCATTGGAAAGAACAGCAAAACTATTAACAGTACAGATGCAATAAGCCTCAGGTCACATCTTGCCACAGTTTCTCAAACAGCACTGCCACAGTCTCTCCACAACCATCACCAGGATCTCACCAATCTTGCTCTCAACAGGGTCTTGTTCCTGTCTCCTCGAGTCTTCCTCGTCTCTAGTCCTGCTGCCACAAGTCCTGCTATCCAGTGTGGGAAGCTCTTGCTCTCTCATCACAGGTGTTGGTGATTTGCAAGACCATGTGTCTGCAGTTAAGGTAGCTAGACTGGAATGGCTAAAAAAAGCCAACTTTTAGGCTAACATTGCAGATTTTCCCCCCCTAGTAATCCTGAAACAACTAAAAACTGCACATAATCACTCATTTTATAAGCATTCACTGACTGCTTAGTCTGATGAGTGTATGATGCATGTAGTATTAGTATTAGACAAAGACTTATAAACAACCTGTTATGCACATGACACAATCTGGCTTATTAAAATTGAAGAGGCCTTGGAGCACTTACTGATGAAGAACAAAGACCACATCCTTCAATAAATATGGCTTACACTTCAGTATAAAGAAAACCGAAATGATCTTAACTGGATAAATAAGAAACACCATGATAAATGAGAAAAAAGACTGAAGTGAAAGATTTGTTTTTACTTAGATCCACAATCAGCACCTGTGGAAATAGCAATCAAAAATCAAGTGATGTTCTGCATTGGGGAAATCTGCTCCAAAAGGCCTCTTTTTTAAATATAAAAAGACAACACTGTCACCTTGAGGGCTCAGGTGCACCTGCCCCTAGCTGGTATTTTAAATCACCTCATCTGCATGCAAAAGTTGGACTTATTAAGAAACAAAATGAACTGATGTATTTGAATTAGGTTGCTAGTATATTAAATATAGAGAGGATAGCTAGAATGATGAAATCTGCTCTGGAAGTTTAGCCAGAATGCTCTCTGCAAGAAAGGAAAGTAAAACCTCTTCTCATGGGCTTTGGACACAGTGTCAGTAGGTCCCAGTCCGTAGAGAAGGGATGATAAAGCAGAGGATCAGTGAAAATGAGAAAGACCCACAGCACGATGAAAGGACACAGGGGCTCCAACAATGAGCTCACACACAGCACCAGTTGTGAGGATGGTGCAGGCCTGGGCAGGGTTGCATTCTGCCTCTGGGCTTCCCTGAGTCACAATGGCCTCAGCAGTGTGTTGTGTGAGGAATATTTATGAGGCCAGCAGCCCCCCAATAGACACTCATGGTCTCTGTGGCCCTACCAGCTGGTGCTTCTGCCTTGATTGCTGTTGCTGAGGATGCATTTGTGAGCCCCCAAGGGGCGAAGCTAGGTTCTGTCTTCCTTCCCTCTTCAAGGAACTCTAGAGTTCCTGTGTTCTCCTTCATTATTCGATTTTGCAGCTGTTTGAAGGCCTCATGAAATGCCATTTCCTTTCGAATATCATTGTTTTTAATTTCATAGTACAAACCTGAAGAAAGAAAGTTGGCTGAAATAAATATGGAGCATTTTCTACAATCACACATTAAGGAATCACATTTCATTTGTTTCTCTCCCATTTGAACTTTGCACAAGAATGACATGATGAGGTATTAAATAACCAAAAGAAAAAGAGAACCTTACAAAAGTAAATAATCCAGATAACAGGAAAATACTATACCAAGTAAAGTCCAGGCCACAACGTTGGTTGGCTCCAAGGTAGTTGCATCTTCAAAAAAAATGTCTGCTTCCTCATAGCTCTCCCTCAGGACAGCCAGGACACCACAGAGCAGCAGGCTGAGAAAAAAAAAAACACAACAAAAAAAACCCCTGTTACCAACATGATTCCACCCTACTCATGGAACCAAGGCAATTTTATGGAGAAGCACCTATTCCCATTCATTCCTCATCTCCTTTCCATCCATACCTGCAGATGTGTCTCTTGTTGAGAGAAAGGGCTTTCCGAAAACACTCCTGTGCTTTGACATTGTCCTCAATCAGAAGGTAGAAGGCACCAAAGTCCAACCAGTGCTCCAACTTCTGGGGTTCACGGACCAACCTCTAGGCCAGGAAAGCATAAAGAGTGTTATTATAAAATTAAGTCATACTTTTAATGTCTATAACATCATGCATTAAGCAGTTCATAAATATTGTAACTTTTTGAAAATGTTGTTGTTAGGTATGATCAAGTCAAATGTGACTCACAGTGACCTTAGGAAGAATCCTATCCTGTCCTGTCCTGCACCATTCTCATCATCTATGATACACTTGAGGCCACATATGCAGTCACTGGGTCAATCTCTCTCTTGGAGGATCTTCCTCTCTTTCGTTGACCCTCCACCTTTCCAAGCATGATGTTCCTTTCTAAGAAAAAGCTTCTTCCACCAACATTCCCAAAGTATTCATGCATCGATGGAGCACTCTGGCTGCACCTTTTCCAACACATATCTCTTGGTTCTGCTTAGAAGAAGCCATCCTGGTTGAAGAAGTGTTTTGTTTTTTTTTTTTTTTAAACTATCACTACAAATTTTATTCGGAAACCCATCTTTGTGGTTTGGTTTTTTTTTTTTTTTTTTTTTATTCCCCATTAAGAGCTGGTTTTGTCAATCAACTACAACACTTTCTAGCAGACCTACGGTGAAAATGGCATGGCTCCAAGTCGTCCAGATCTCTCCCGATCTCGGGATCGCCTCCTCCGCCTCCTCCCCCGGGATCGAGACCATACAACTCCCGATGCAATTCTCTAGAAATGGGCTTCAAATGCATGAAGTTGCAAAAGCCTCCTCGAGTACACGCTCCCGTTTCATACTGGCAGCAACAGTCACAGGGGAGAGCTCTGCATGAATCGGTTGTCCCTTAAACCAGCGGCTATTTAATCACAGCCTTTCCCGCGCCTTCTTCACGCCGCAACTTGATGTAGCCATTTCCGACTAGATGGTCTCCAAGATGGTTATTACAGACGTTCATCTCTTCGATGTCTCCGTACTTTTCCTCCATTTCTGTGAAAATTTGCTCAGCAATGTCCTCCTCGCGTTCCTGCATCTCCCCCTCGCTCCCCGCACAGTGCAAACCGACTGGGAAGAGGGCTGAGGGTTACGGCAAACGGTCAAGAGGGCAATGGTCTGGATCACGGTGGATTTATTTTGCAGCTGAGAGCGTCTGTCTCCATGACGCCGTGCTCCAATTTTGAAAGAAAACGAACAGTTGACTTTGTCTTTCTCATTGCCGAAAATGGAGGCCAAAGTAGTCTTCCATCTCCCACCGTCAGAGGCTGGCACTGCTGGCGACACCAACGCCGCCACGGCTCGACGCTTGAAGAACTGTATTAAGTAGTTCCGACTTGGTTAAGGATTAAGTATTGCTTAAGTATTTCTGACTTGAGTTGTAACCTATTATTTCTCTATCAAACCCCATAAATGTGTCTATTGTCTGCGTGGCCATGGCAACAAATTGGCAAACCGACTTGACCAACGGGCTCTAGTGTGTCAGAGGGGATGAGGACAGCAGGTTTCAGGGTCAGCTCAACTCAACAGCACCTAATAACACCAGTAGGAGAGCCGGGGGCTCTGATCACTTGATGGTAAGGACTTGTGCTACCTTCCCAAAAGCATTCAGTGTGAACCCACCAGCTGCTGCAGAGAGAAAGATGAACAATCCAGCCCCTGTGTGATTTACTGCCACAATAAATTTGCTGTGAAACGTATTCTAGAAATTATCATGTCTGCTGTAAAACATCGTTAAGTTTGCTGTGGAACATATTATAAACTTATATGAATGGTTTAGATATAGGAAAGTATTATAAGTTTGCTGTGAAAATATATTGGCTTAAGTTTAAGAATATGAAATAAGGGAGCTCTGGTGGCCTGTGGCAAGAAGCTGCACTGCAATCACAGAGGTATGCAGTTCAATCCACAAGATGCTCTGCTGGAGAAGGAGGGGACAATCTCCTCCTGTACCACCCAGATCTGATTTTACAGTACACACACACACACAGTAATAAAATTTAAACATTTTCCTAAAAAATTTAAAAAAAGAATACGAAATATGTTAGGAATTTTCTGTTATATATTAGAAATAAGAAATGTGTAGGAATTAGCTTTTTTATATGTTAGAAATATTTGTGAAAAATATGCTAAACAGTTTGATATGCCCAAACAGGCCCCACTGGCCACAACATGTGTATACCTCTAACAAGGGAATGTGATTTGTTAAGGCCATGTTGCCAAGGGAACATAACTGGTATAGAACATGATTGGTCAAAGTCATTTTGCTTTAGGACTAATGTGATTGGTCATACAACTTGTTTTGAAACTTAATATAATTGGTAAAACCCAAAGTTTGAATGTTGTTATTCTAAATGTTATTGATTGGATACAATATAACATCCAAACCCAAAAGTACATATACCCTGAGAACTCAACAAAAACTTCACTTCTGCCAGACAATGAGCTGAACACTGAAGACCCAAAGGCTCTTTTCAGAGCTGAAGACCCTGATTGCACTGGTGGCTGTGAGCTGCTTAACCGAGGACCCTGACCACACCAGTGGCCATGAGAGGTCAAAGAAGGAGACAAGATGGGCTCTCAGGGGTGAAGGTTCCCCATTATCCTTTAAATTATATTTGTTATGAATTTATGAGTTGCAATGTAAATAAATTGCAACTGGTGTTTGACACTTACTATGAATCAATGAATTGCAATGTAGATAAATGGAAATCCCAGAACACTTGATCGTTCTAATGCGAAACTTATACTTGGACCAGGAGGCAGTCGTCAGAACAGAGCAAGGGAACACTGCATGGTTCAAAATTGGGAAGGGCGTACACCAGGGATGCATCCTATCTCCATACCTTTTCAACCTATATGCAGAACAGATTATCCGGGAGGCTGGGCTGTATGAGGAGAAATGTGGGGTCAAGATTGGCGGACAATTTATCAACAATCGGCATTATGTGGATGACACAACCCTGCTTGCTGAAACTGAAGAGGACCTGAAGCGCCTGCTGCAGAGTGTCAAGGACTGCAGCCTCCAATATGGATTGAGGCTCAATGTCAAGAAGACAAAGATTCTCACCACTGGACAAATTGGCAGCATCAGGATGGATGGTGAAGAGATTGAGATTGTACACAGCTTTAGTTTGCTTGGCTCCATAGTCAACAGTCTTGGCACCAGCAGCCAGGAAATGAAAAGGCACATTGCCATGGGAAAGTCTGCTGTTAGGGACCTCTCCAAAGTGCTGAAGAGCAACGGTATCTCTTTGGAGACTAAGGTGTGTCTGATACAGGCCATGGTCTTCGCAATCACCTGTTATGCATCAGAGAGTTGGACAATGACTAAGGAGGATAGAAGGAGAATTGATGCCTTTGAGCTGTGGTGCTGGAGAAGAGTATTGAGAATACCATGGACTGCTAGGAAAACAAACAGATTTGCTCTGGAAAGGGTTAAACCAGGTGGCTCCTTGGAGGCAAGGATTCTGAGGCTCCGTCTAACATACTTTGGACATGTTGTGAGGAGAGACCGGTCCTTAGAGAGGGACATCATGCTTGGGAGGGTGGAGGGATGGCGCAGGAGAGGAAGGCCCTCTATGAGGTGGATTGATTCAGTGACTGGGATAATTGGGATGGGAGTGTCAGAGACAGTGCGACTGGCACAGGACAGAGCGGAGTTTAGGGCTGTTGTACATAGGGTCGCTATGAGTCGCAGGCGACTCGACGGCACATAACAACAAACAACAACAACATGAATTAGTGAATCAATACATTGTTATGAGTTTATGAATTGCAATGTAGATAAGTTGTAATCAATTATTGCTATGAATTAATGAATCAAACTGTAATTGGCTTTTGTAATATGTCTGAGTAATTAATGAAGGTGCAAGGCTTGTGATAGTACATATCAACAACAGTAACAAAAATAAGAGCAGTAGGAGGAGCAATTGGTGTTAAAATTGACAGAAGTAAAAGAAGCACCATGGGACCTTTTAGGAATCAGCTTTCTACTGTTTCTATGTTGGTGGAGCTTCATCGCCCTTGTATAGTTAGTAGAGGTCAAGTGTCAAGGTCAGCTGTATCATTTAGACAAGCTGATTATTTGTGTGTTGTTTGCCATCCTGAGTAAAATGTTGAAATTCTTTTTTTAGATAAAATTGTATTTATTTTGTTGTTGTTGTTGCTGAATTTATACAGCAAAATTTATACCAGTACAACAATTTCTCCATGTACTATTTAGTGACATTAATGATATTTTAGAGTTGTATAATCAGTTTGATTTTCTGACCTGTTCCTCCCTTCATTAACACAAATTCTCTCCTCCCTAAGATTTCATAGTTATAGTGGATTCAATGGTACCTAAAGTTTTCCATCTAATTTTTCAAGTTGCTGTTGTCACTTTTATCTCAGGAAGTTCTTGAAAGAAAGCTGGATGTCAGTGGTCAGCTAGTTCCCACTGCTGACCACTCTAAAAATGATCAGAGCACAAAGTCTTGGACATAGTGGGAGAAAAAATATGAACAAAACTCAAAATCATAAAAATGGCCAGGCTTACTCTACTAATAGAGGCTGGTGGAACCTGGGATTAATGCTCTTTGTCAACCTACCCATCAAGTCAGGAACTAGTTCATCACCCTGTGGCAAACTCTCAGCCAAACTGCAGACAGACTTACAGAGTGAACAGTAACACTGGGAGATGCTCACTCCGTGAAACACTCAATCACACAAAAGGGCAGCATTCCCCAGGATAAAGCTTAGAAAGCAGGAACATATAGGGTAGATGGATGAATGGAAATGAGAATTAGAAAAGAGTGGGTGGCCAAATATCAATTTTTTTTTGTGAGAAAAATTTATTACATTTATAATTAGCCCACTGGACTCAGTTTTGATGATCCCAATTTTGTTGGCAACATTCAAAGCATCATAATCAGAAGCAAGTCGAACATAGGCCTTCTTCTCTCCATCAGGCCTAATCAAAGTGTTGACCTTAGCCACATCAATGTCATAGAGCTTCTTTACAGCTTGTTTAATTTGGTGCTTATTGGCCTTGACATCCACAGTGAACACAAGTGTGTTGTTATCTTCTATCTTCTTCATAGCTGACTCAGTGGTCAGGGGAAATTTGATGATGTCATAGTGATCAAGCTTGTTTCTCCTGGGAGCGCTCTTCTGGGGGTATTTGGGCTGCCGTCAGAGTCTCAGCGTCTTAGGCCGCTGGAACGTGGGTGAAGTGCGGATCTTCTTTTTTTTTTTGGCTGTGGACGCCCTTCAGGACTGCCTTCTTGGCCTTCAATGCCTTTGCTTGCTTTGGCTTCAGTTTTGGGAGGGGCAGGGGCTTCCTTCTTCGCTTTCGGCGCCATCTTCGTAGAAAGCCAAATATCAAATTTAATACTAATATTTAACTAAATGCTGCATCAGGAAATGAAAGAGGTGTATATATAAGCTAGAATTCCCCCTGTAGCACCAAGGCAGATCTTGGGCTTCAAGAGGTTAAGTACAAGGCAGACCTTGGGTGTTTTAATAATTCTCCCCCCCTCTTTTCTTTTTTAAAATTAATTTTAATGAAAGTTTACAGAGACTTAGAGTTTCCAATCATTCATTGTTGCACTTTTCTCCCTGCCCACCCCCTCCCCCCAATTCACTCTTCTCCTTCAAAAGTAAAAGAAAAACTCTTTCACTGTTATGCAATTCATCCCCCCAAGTCCACTCTACTGTGCAGCCTTCATTCTGGACTCCTGTCATGACAATAATACCCAATTATATATCCCTTTTAAACGGTTTTCTCCCTCATCTGTTTCAATCCATAATACATCATTCCTCTCCTCCCTCTCTGTCTTCCTTCAACCCCAATGTCAGACCCTTTTACAACAGTGGCACTATGCAATATTTGTCTTTTTGTGACTGAGATCTTTCACTCAGCATAATGTCCTCCAGGGTCATACATTTTGCATAATATTTGATGAGTTCCTTGTTTTTCAAAGCAGCATAGTATTCCATTGTGTGACTATACCAGAGCTTCTCTATCCATTCGTTTGTTGATGGGCACTTGGGTTGTGTCCATCTCTTTGCTATTGTGAAAAAACCCACAATAAGCATGGGTGTGCATATATCTGCTTGGGTGGCAGTTCTGGTTTCTTTAGGGTATACTTCTAATAGTGGAATTGCTGGGTCAAATGTATTTCTCTTTGCAACTTTTTGAGAAAGCGCAATACAGCCTTCCATAGTGATTGCACCATTTTACACTCCCACCAACAGTGAATAAGGGTTCCAGTCTCTCCACAACCTCGCCAGCATTTGTTGTTTGCTGTTCTGTCAAATTTTGCTATTGTTACTGGGGTGAGATGATATCGCACAGCTGTTTTGATTTGCATCTCTATTAGAGCTAGGGATTTTGAACATTTCTTCATGTGTTTGTTTGCCATCTGAATGTCTTCTTTGGTGAAGTGTCTGTTCATATCCTGTGCTCATTTTTCAATTGGGTTATTTATCTTGTTGTAGTGTTTTCATAATTCTTAGTTTGTATTTACTGATCCCTCCCTCCTGAGATTTCTTCTAAGTGGTATAGCACTCGTCCTCATCAGTCCATTTGCTATATAGAGATAACTCGTGGTTGCCATGATGCTAAACACTGTGACACCGATGTGTCAAATGTGATCATGGTTACCCATGGTGGACAGTGTTTCATGGAGCTTCCCAATTAAAACAAGCTTGGAAGCAGGAGTGGCATCCACTTCTGAAATGGCTTGCCTCTGGAAACTCTATGAACTTGGAGAAACGATGAAAGTTACACAAGTGTTCAGGTCTTTTGTTCTTTGTGATTTACTTCCCCATGATCCTTTTTTGTTGTTTACTTCCTGGTGATTTTTCTTTATTTACTCCCTGGTGATTCTCAACAAAACCACTGAAAGGCCTAGCATAGGAGCTTCAGTTCTTCAAGCTGTTAGTCCCCTGCCTTCACACTTTTTGACCTATCCTCCGTTCCTGTGTGTCCTCATCTCTGTCTTTTCCCTCCGTTGACACCAGAAACGGAAGTGGAATATGTGGTGTTACAATATAGGGACTGTGATTAATGTCATAAAAAAATGGGCACGAATGACTGAACGGAAAACCACTTTTCTCTAAAAACTTGTATTTAAAGCACAACAAAAAGTTAAAAACAAAAAAGCTTAATGCGCATAATGGACCTTTTCAATAATTAAACTGCTTTGGGTTTGGTTTTAAGTTGACTTTAGGGGTTTTTGGTTTACAGTTTCAAATCATCTCATGGCAATCCCTTCAGGGAAGAGTTTCAGGGGTTATTCAGGCAAACTTCGTGGCTCCGGGAAGCCTGGAGTAAATGAGAATTTGTAATTTGTAATTTTGTTCTGCATTGCTCCCCTCTTTCACCCAGACTCTTCTTCAGAATCTTTAGAAAATGTTCAGTAATGGCATCTGGGGACAATTCTGTTCTGGTTTCATTGCAAAGAAGGTGGCCATCTGTGGATGCAATTAGCTAACATTTCATATCCTTTTGCGACTCTTCTCCTTCCTCTATTGTTCTAATAGAGACCAACTGTCCTTTAGATACCCGCTTGCAATCTTTTAAGACCATAAACACTACACACAGAACTAGGAGTTAGAACAAAGGCACTAAACACATTATTTGGTCAGTTATCTATACAAATTTTTTACCATTTTTAAGTAGGTTGTTTGTATTCTTATTGTTGAAATGATACATCCTGGTTTATATATGTGTGTGTCGGGGGGGTCAGTTATGGGATGGTTCCAACTCTATGTTATACAATAAGAAATTATATATATATATATATAAAACACAAATGTTTTTCCTAGTTTGTAGCTTTACTTTATTTCTCCCTACAGTGTCTTTAAATAAGCAAAAGTTTTTAATGTCTATGAAGTCCCATTTATTTATTTTTTTTTCTTTTATGGGTAATGTACTTGTTATATCTAAGAATTCTGCTTAATCACAGGTAACAAGGATTTTTTTCCTGATTAGTTCTAAATTTTATTTCTATGTTTTAAATTTAGACCTATGACCCATTTCTAGTTAACTTTTGCATAAAATTTGAGGTTTAAGTTGTCATTAATTATTTTTTCCCATATGGGTGACCAACATCAATTATTCTAACACCATTTGTTTAAAGAGTACTCTTTTATCACAAAATTTATTTTACATGTTGTCAAAAAGCAAATGATCATATTTGTGTGAGTTTATACACAGATCCTATCTGTGTTTTTTATGTAGACATCTACCATTTCACCAATCAAGTTTTATTTCAAATAGTGAATAACTACTATTTCCTATACCCATGTTGCAATAGTAACAATCATCACTAGACAATGTTAAATTACCTCTTCATAATATGTTGTTGCCATTTCAAAATTCTCATTGACTTGGGCTTCATAGGCGAAGAGTCGGAGCTGTTCACTGTTCGTATAAGTGGTTGAAATAGGCCCTTGGGTATTGTCTGGCATGACCTTATCAACATCAACAATATTAGACAAACAAAATAGAGAAACTACAGCTGATGATAATAAACCATATATAAGGATCTACAGTCATAGGATCTAAAATTATAGAGATTTCTTACAGGGTTTGGTTTTTTTTGCTTTTTTTTTTTTACTTTCCTATTGTTTTAATTTTTATTTAAAAAACATTTACTAGAGAAATGAAAAGGGTTGGCATGGCACATTTTGAATCTGATTATCCTACGATCTCCTATGCTGGAAATGAAAAGGTGAGGAAAAATGGGGTTGTGTTTACAGTTAAAAAGACCATTTCTAGTGCCAACTTGAAATACAGTGTTGTGAGTGACAGGATAGTATCTATAAGCATACAAGGAAGACCTGTTAATACCACTACCATTCAAATATATGTGCCAACAAACAGGTCCAAAGAGGAGGAAACAGATGACTTCTACCAACTTTTGCAGTAAAAAATCAATTGAGCATGCAAACAAGATACCTTGATAATAAAGGGTGATTGGAATGCAAAAAATGGGTACAGGGAAGAAGGATCAATAGTTGGAAAGCATGGACGCAGTGACAGAAATGAGGCTGGAGATAGAATGACAGAATTGTGTACAATCAATGACCTATTAATTCCAAATAACTTTTGTAAGAAATGTAAACAGCAACTATACACATGGGCTTCACCTCATGGTCTACACAGGAATCAGATTGATTACATCAGTGGGAAAAATTACTGAAGAAGCTCAGTATTAGCTGTAAATATTAGGAGAGATTGTAGAACAGAACATCAACTACTCACATGCAAGTTCAAACTGAAGCCAAAGAAAATACAATCCAATTCATAAGAACCAAAGTTTGCTCTTGAGTCTATGTCATCAGAATTTAAAGACAATCTCAGGAATAGGTTTGAGGCTTTGAATGAGCATAAATCACATAAGCTGTTGGAGGACATCAAGAATATCATCCAGGAAGAATGCAAAAATGCATTAAAAAGACAGAGGAGGAAGACAAGACCAAGATGGATGATCAAAAGGCTACAGTGATGAAGGAGGAAGTTCAAGATGCTCTGAAGGAATTGTCAAAAAACAAGGCTCCAGGAATTGACTGAATACCAATTGACATATTTCAGCAAACAGATACTGCTATGGATGCACTCACCAGGTTATGCTGAGAAATATAGAGGACAACTACCTGGACAACAGACTGGAAGAGATCCATATTTATTCCCATTTCAAAAAAAAAGTGCCCTGACAGAGTGTGGAAATTATAAAATAAAATCACTGATATCACAGGCAAGCAGGATCCTGCTAAAATTATCCAAAGATGACTGGAACAGTACATCAGCAGAGAACTGCCAAATGTGTAAGCTGGGTTGAGAAGAGGCTGTGGCACTAGGAACATCATAGCCAATGTCAGGTGGATCTTGGCCAAAAGTAAAGAGCATCAGAAGAATGTCTATCTGTGTTTCAATGACTGTGCAAAGGCATTTGACAGTGTGGGTCACAAGTAATTGTGGCTAATATTAAAGAGAATGGGAATTCCAGAACACTTAATTATGTTCATGAGAAACCTAAACTTCGACCAGGAAGCGGTAGTCAGAACAGAGCAGGGAAATACTGCATGCATAGAATCAGGAAAGGTGTGTGTCAGGGATATATCTTATCTCCATACCTTTTTAATCTATAGGCTGAACAGATCACATGGAAGAGTGGAATTCATGAGGAGGAATGTAGCATCAGGATTGGTGGAAGACTCATCAATAACCTCCATTATGCATACGACACAACCTTGTTTGTTAAAACTGAGGAGAACATAAGGCATTTGCTATAGAAGGTCAAAGACTGTAACCTGCAATATGGATTGAAGCTCAACATCAAGAAAACAAAGATTCTTACCGCTGGGCTGATTGGCAGCATCATGATAGATGGAGACAAGATTGATATTGTTAACAACTTCAGTTTATCTGGGTCCACCACCAACACACTTGGCATCATCAGTCAGAAAATCAAAAGACTATTTGCTAGGAAATTCTCAGTCTGGAGACTAAGGTGCACTTGATAACAGGCCATGGTCTTTGCAGTTGCTTGCTACGCATCAGAGAGGTAAGCAAAGACTAAGGATGCCTTTGAGTTGTGGTGCTGGAAAAGAGTATTGAACATATCATGGACTGCCAGGATAACAAACAGGTCTGTCCTGGAGAGGGTGTAACCAAGCTGCTCCCTAGAGGCAAGGATTTTGAAGCTTCATTTCACATACTTTGGCACATAGCCAGGAGAGACCAGTCCTTGGAGAAAAACATGCTCAGAAGGGTGGAGGGACAGTGCAGAAAAAGAAGACCCAGAATGAGATGGATTGACATAGTGACTGGAGAAATGGGGTTAGGTCTTTCAAAGATAAGGCAGAGTTCAGAATTATTGTACATTGGGTCGCTATGAGTCACAGGCAACTGGACAGGATGAAACTTCTCTCTTCAACCTGTAGGGCAGCCAGTGCCCTGAGGCAGGTCATCTCTGATCCCAAACAGCTTCCTTCAGTGTCTATAGTGTGCACAACAAACAATCCCATTGTTTAGGTGTAATGGCATGAGAGAGGCTGGCACACACCAGTCAAGGTCTTCAAACATCAAGAGCAGAGAAAATTAAGGGCAAGATTTCGGAAGCCAGATCTATACTGAGTGGAATACAGAGGTTTTTTACTAAAACCTACAAAAAAGACATTTCAGAAATTGCTAGAAAGGTAGGAGGAAAATCCGAAAACAAAATAAAAGTTATGGGCTGTACACTCTGATGGGAAAGCAGGTCTGGTATCAGTAATCTCCTAGGTCAGAAACTAGGACAGAGGCCGACCTCTCTCAAAACTGTGATCAGATGTGGGTGATCTGAAGGAAATCACCTGTTCACTTGAAAGGGCTCAAAATCTTGACTAGTTATTGTTCCTCCAATTCATGACAACTTTAGGTATAACAGAACTAACACTGTCCAATCCTATGCTACCTTCATGATAACCGGGACTCTCAAATTGCTAACCTCAATAAGACTTTCACTTCCAATAGGTCCTAAATCTCAGTCCAGACATTGTAATTACCTCCTCATGCTACTTTCATCTGAAACACTGAAATCATGGGCATTCTTATTCTTCTCATGCACTTGTTGTTACTGTTGCTTTGAGTAGAGTACACTTTTAGTCACCTATAAAAAGCTGATCTCGGGGGCAGGGGGAGAGGTCTAGGTGGGTAGAGAAGTGCAGCAATGAATGAATGGATATCCAAATTCTCTGTAAATGTTCATTAAAATTATTAAAAATAAAATAAAATAAATTAAAACAAAAAGCTGATCTCAATCCTCCCCTATCTTGTACCATCCTCATCATCTGATGTAAAAGAATAAGCATAAGAGAATTGAACAGAAGATTTCAAAGAGTGGCTTGAGAAGACAAAGTATTATAATAAAATGTGCATGGATCTGGAGTAAAGAAACCAAAAGGAAAAAAACACACTCAACATTTCTCAAAATAAGAAAATGGAAGAAAAATTCAAGCCTTAAGTTGCAATAGTGAAGGACTCTATGGACAAATTATTGAGTGATCTAGGAAGTTCTCAGGAAGAATGAAAGAATTTCTAGTCACTGTACCAAAAATAATTGGTTGATGCTCAGCCATTTCATAAGTTACCATATGACAAGAATCAATTGTGCAGAAGGAATAAAGCTAAGCTTTATTGAAAGCATTAAGGGACGTGGGAATTATATACTAATGAAGGATTTTTTTCCCTCTCTTCAGAGGGGGAAGCGAGCTGGTGGGGAGGGGTAGGCAGGGAGAAAATTGCGGCAATGAATGAATGGAAATCCAAAACCTCTGTAAAAAAAAAAATTATATTAAAAAAAGTCAGTTGACCTGATGAGCTGATTTCTGGGGTCTCAATTCTATTCCATTGATCTATGTGTCTGTCACTTTACCAGTACCAAATGCTGGAGAGGTTAAGGAGAAATTGGAACATATATTCACTGTTAATGGGAGTGTTAGTGGTACAACCGCTCTCGAAGGCAGTATGGCTTTCTCAAAAAGTTGCAAATAGAAATATCATTTGATCCAGCAATTGCATTACTGAGAAAATACCCTAAAAGAAACAAAAACTGCCACCATAATAGATTTATAGACACCCATGTTTGTTGCTGTGTTGTTCTCAATAGCAAAGAGATGGAAGCAACCTAAATGCCTGTCAAAAATGAATGGATAGAGAAAATGTGGTATATTCACATAATGGAATATTATGCAGCACTGAAAAACAAGGAACTCATGAAATATTATACAAAATGGGTGACCCTGGAGGACATTAT
>NW_006399808.1:9887830-9898249 GCF_000299155.1 Elephantulus edwardii | reverse complement strand
GTGGATGCCACTCCTGCTTCCCAGCATAAATCAATCTGGAAGCTCATCCAAACACTGTACATAATGGGTTACCATTATGGTATTTAACAAGACTATGGAACAGTGTGCAGAATCACAGCAACACCAAGTTGTTCGGTTCAGCAAATAGACAAAAGATTGCTGTGTCTTTCAAGGAATATTCATTAGAAAATTAATAAACCCCTGTGGGGTTTTAAGCCCATTCCTTTGAGTGGACTTAAACCTTAGGCAAGGCTCAGGGTCACCCGTGCATGGGGTGAAAAGAACAATAATGCACATCAAATGCAACACCAGAGAAGCACGACCCCAAAATCTTCCCTTCACTTCCCCATCTGGACCAGCATCCATAAGCAGCAAAAAGCCACATTCCCAGAGTGGAGTCTTCCAGTCCTACCTCTGCTGGCAGGCCCCTCCCAATCCCTGCGGGGTTTTAAGCCAATGCCTCTGAGTATACTTAAACCCTAGGCAAGGCTTAGAAATGCCTGCTCTTGGGGGAAAAGAGCAATAATACACATCAAATGCAGCCCCAAAGAAGCACAACCAAAACTTCCCTTCACTTGTCTATCCGGACCAGCATCCGAAAGCACCAAAAAGCCACACTCTTAATATGAAATCAGGAGAGCTCTGGGGGCTTAGTACTAAAAGGCTGTTCTGTCAACCAAAGATACATGGCTCAAATCCACCAACAGCTACACGGGACAAAGAGGGGAAATCTCCTGTATAATTTAATGCCTCTGAAAATCAGCTGCAGGATCAGCTAGGAGTAGGTTTTGACTTGACGGCACTTAATGATGTAAGATTATCAACCCTTTCATCTAGCAACATAACATGTAACCCATTATAGAACCAAGGCTTTCTGTAACTCAGACATAGACACGTGAAAAATATGGTAAATAAACTTTAAATTGACTATGAAAAAAAAAAAAAAAAAGAGATCTCTCTCTGGTGGCCTAGTGGATAAGGAGCTGCTTTGTCAACCCAAAGACAAACTGTTTGAAACCTCCAGCTGCTCCACAGGAGAAAGATGGGCAATCTCCTCCCTTATTGCAGTTTATACCCTCTAAAAATGAACTGGAAGGTCAGCTATGAGTCAGTTCTGACTTAATGGCACATAACAACAGGAATTCAAATGGCAGGACTAGTGAAGTAGCCTATAGGGACTTGCACTGTTAACCCAAAGGCTATCCTCAGGCAGTTCAAATCCACTAGCTGTCTTTAGGGGGAAAGACAAGCAATCTCCTCCTGTGCAATTTACAGCCTTGGGAACCCCCTGGAATGAGAGCTATGAGTCAAAACTGCCTCGTTACCAATTAAAGAGAGAGAGAGAAATAAAAAAAAAACACAATTGACAGAAGACAATTTGAAATGTTTCCGCAAATTGATGCTGCATTGGAGGTGCTCACTAGTCTATGCCAAGAAATTTGGAAATCCTCTTACTTCACTGCAGTGCAATGAGTTACTGATGTGGTTTTTCACTGTGGTCTTCCTAATTCTCACTATATGACTTGATGAACCAAACCTAATGCAGCCAATGATTCTGACTCACAGCATCCCTCTTTTGGGTTTTTGGGACTGTAGATCTTTATGGGAGAAGGCTGTCCATCTTTCCTCTATGGAGTGGCTGGTGGATTTAAATGCCTAAACTTTCAGTTAGCAATCTAACATGTTATACACTGTATCACCAGGACTCTTTCATGGCTGGATAAAAAAACTATTCAAATTCATTGTCCTCAAGTCAGAGTCAACACATAGCTGACCATCCAGTGGGTTTTGAGGGGCTGTAAAGTCAAAGGAGAAGACTGTCCATAGTCTCCCCTGGAGCTGTGGGTGGATTTGAACTGCCAGACAAGCACCACCTCAGGGTTAGCAGAGCAATTTCCTATGGACTACATCTCATAAACTCCATAACTGAGGGTTCTGTCTGTGAGCCGTGTGTGCTCTTTGCAACAAATTATCAAACCCAGAAGAAAAGCAGTATCATGGGATGGACGGCTGGCCCTAGAATTGGCAGAAAAGGTTTATAGTGTGGAGTACAGGGGCATGCCTGACGTCATGGGAACTGGTTTTGTGCGGCTGTTGATGGGGATTCCTCTCCCTTATAAAGTTAATGGAAGTTCATGCACATGCTGCTTTTCTTTCCACAAATGCAAGAAATGTATATTTGTATCACTCCAAGAAAAGTGATTGAGGAAATTATCAAACACTATCATTAATATCACACTCACGTAAACAAGTTTAATAGTACTTTGAAAGTAAAAAGCCAGAAATTCCAGCTGGATACACACAGAAGAAGATATGAAATGGGGGACAGACTATAAATGTCAGAGAGGTCTTGTCTAAAATTACTGATATGCAAAAGCAGTGGATTATGTAGATAATAACAAATTAGGGACAATATTGTGGAAAATGGAAATTCCAGGCCACTTAATTATGCAAATGCAGAACTGACCAGAGAGATCCAGAAATAGTTGTTAGAAGAGAACAAGGATATACGTATGGCAAGGTTTAAAATCCTGCAAGGTATGTGTCAGGGTTATATCCTTTCAACATACATATTCAATTTGTATGTTGAGCAAATAATCTGAGAAACTAGATTATATAAAAAAGAACTCCACACTAGAATAGGAAGACTCATCAACAACGTACAATATACAAATGATATTAACATTCTTTGAAGAAAACAAAGACTTAAAGCATGTACTGTTGAAGATAAATATTCAATCTGTAACCTGCGCAAATCATTCAAGAAGATGGACTATATGAAGAAGAATGTGACATCAGAATTGGAAGAAGACTCATCAACAACCTGCATTATGCAAACAAACATTGCTTACTGAAAGTGAAGAGGGTTTGAAACACTTAAATGTAGAAGATCAAATACTATAGTCTTCAAAATGGATTACATCTCAATATCAAGGGGGGAAAATTCTCATCACTGGACCAATAAACAACATCATGATATAGAAGAGACTGAAATTGTCAATTTCCTTTCACTTGTGTCCAGAATCAACCTCCATAGTACAAGCAGTCAAGAAATCAAAAGACTTTTTTCTCTCTGGGCACCACCATAGCAGTCAGCAAGAACAAGCGCCTTACTAACAGTGGCAAAAAAAGGAGCCAAGAAGAAAGTGGCTGATCCATTTTCTAAGAAAGATTGTTATGATATAAAGGTACTAGCTATGTTTAATGTAAGAAATATTGAGAAGACAAAAGAAATATTGGGACTCAAGGAACCAAAGTTGCATCTGATGGGCTCAAGGGTGGTGTTTTTTTAAGTGAGCCTTGCTGATTTACAAAACAATGAGGTTGCATTTAGAAAATACAAGCTAATTATTGAGGATGTTCAAGGCAAAAAGTGCCTCACCAACTTCCAAGGCATGGATCTTACTCGTGACAAAATGTGCTCCACAGTTAAAAAATGGCAATCCATGATTGAAGTTCATGTTGATGTCAAGACTACTGATAGTTATTTGCTTCATCTGTTTTGTGTTGGTTTTACAAAAAAAAACCCCAAAACCTGCAACAGTCAGCACCCACAGGTTTGCCAAGTCTGGAAGAAAATTATGAAAATTATAACCCGAGAGGTGCAGGCAAATGACTTGAAAGAGGTGGTCAATAAATTGATTCCAAACAGCACTTAGAAAAACATAGAAAAGGCTTGTCAATCTATTTATCCTCTCCATGCTTTATTTGTTAGAAAAGTAAAAATGCTGAAGAAGCCCAAGTTTGAATTGGGCAAACTCATGGAGCTTCACAGTGAAGGTGGTAGCTCTGGAAAAGCTACTGGAGATGAGACAGATGCTAAAGTTGAACAAGCTGATTGCTATGAACCACCAGTTCAAGAAACTTTTTAAAATTCAGACTTTTTATAAGGACAAATAAAAATTATTTGTGAAAAAAAAAAAGAAATCAAAAGACATGTTGCATTGGGGAAATCTGATTAATTCTTTGAAGTGCTGAAGCTCAGTGGTGTCCATTTAAAGACTAAGGTGTGCCTAATCTAAGTGATGTTACTTTCAATTGCTTCCTATACATCTCAAAGTTGGATAATCAATCTGGAGAACAACAGAAGAATTAATACATTTGAGATTTGGTGTTGGAGAAGAGTAAAAATATCTGTGAACTGCTACAAGAACAAACAAGTCTTTCTTGGAGTGCAACCAGGGTGCTCCTTAGAATCAAGGATGCTGAAATTCCATCTCACATACACTGGGCATGTTGTGAGAAAGGACCAGTTCTTAGAAAAAGACTTCAAGGTGGAAAAGGTGGAGGATTAGAAAAAGAGAGGGAAATTTCCAACAAAATGGATTAACAGTGTGGTGTTAACCTAAAAGTTGGCTTTTTTAGCCATTAGTTAGCTGCCTTTCATCTAGAGCTACCTTAACTGCAGACACATGGTATTACAAATCAGCAGCAGCTGTGGGACTGCCATAAGAGAAAGAGTGCTTTCCACACTGGGAAGCAAGACTTGTGGAAAGCAAGGTTTGTGATGACAAGACTCTAGTGAGAGCAAGACACTGTTGTGGACAAACGGTAGCAAAGTGTGACTTGAGACTTCCTGCATTTGTGCTGGTCCGAGTTAAAGGCTTGGCTGTTTTTGCTGGTTATTTGAAGGAGAAACTGACTTATAACTGCTCTGAGACAAACTTTGCTGGATGATTTGGTTATAACTGCTCTGAGGCAATCCTTGCTGGGTGATTTGAATTTCACTGCTGAACTGAAACTGGAGCTTGAATTTATTGAGGATTTATGCCTTGGAACTCTTTGGGCTAAAGACTGGACGTATTTTGAGTGATATTCTTTGTCTCTCAAGCTCTCCAACTTCCTAATAGACCCTATTGTTGGCACCATAACTGTGAGTCAGCAATGAATAAAAGAACCTCTTGCTGTTGGTGGGGCTCTACAGGCTGGGCTGCGGTCTCTTTATCTGCTTTCTGTTCTGAGGTGGTGAGGGGCTGTGCTATTCTCATTCCCTCTGGCCCTTTCAGAAATATGCTCATGGCCCTGTGCTTCCATGGCCTGTCTTTCCCACTTCAGACACATACTGACTGTAACATGGGCTTGAGCATATCAGAAAAGATAAAGATGGTGCATGAAGGGCAAGGTTCAGATCTGCTATTAATAGGGTTGCTAGTCATTGTAGTTGACTCAATAGCACCTAACAACAACAACAACAACATTAAGGATCAAAGACTACAACCTTAAGTATGGAATATACTGTAATATATAGAAAATAAAAATTCTCACAATGGAACCAACAAACAACATCATGGTAAATGGAAAAATTACTTAAGTTGTCAGTGTTTACAGTTTACTTAGATCCACAATCAGTATCCATGGAGGGAGCAGTCAAGAAGTCAAATCACAAATTATACTGGGAAATTTTAAACTGCACTTATTCATAGAAGGATAGGCATGGTAATTTTTTACAATTCCACTATTTATTTCTGACAATTATAAAATTCCTTTTTCCAGGAAGATATCTAAGCATTCTGCTATGTTCTCCCTCAAATTAGCCTTGTATGACAATACCTTATTTACCTTTGCATTTTCAGTGTTGAGCACAAAGCAGACCTCTCAGGAAATATTTGTTTAATGAAGAAACAAAACCAGGGAGCAAGGGTTCATGCAGAAGGGACCCTGGTGCTCTATGGATAAAAGGAAGGACTCTTAGTTTGCAGGGACCTACCTTGTTCAGGGCCACATGCATCTGATCCACCAAGAATACATAGAGTTCACTGATAAACGTCTGCAGTTCCTCCTGGCTTTCAAATGGTGATGTCTTCAAGTACTTCTCTCTCACAATCTTTACCACAGCATGCTGTAAGACACAGATTGCCCCATACTGACAATATATTACAACTTGAACTTGGGCAGAAGTCCAAGACTTATTGAAAACTCATAAGGTACCTGATTTCTCCCCCGGTGAACATTAATCTGTGGGAATTCTGATTTTTCTCTCATTAAGCACATTCTTTCTGACTTATTTCCTCTACTTTACTAGTAGGGATAATGTGGAAAAACTAATAAAGGCCTGTGCTTCCATGTGTGTGAAGAGTCATACATACAAAGAAGCCTTGGCATGAATGCTATGCATTTTCTCTCAGTGTCCACATGGTTATTAAATCATGAAACAAAGGTTTGGTCTGAGAGTCCAGAGAACAGAAGGATTCCAGTTTTAATGCTATTACCATACAACCTTAGAAATTTCTACTTTACCCAACTCCTTCATTTGGTAAATGGATATGTAGGTTCTGCAGGAAAATGAGAAGCTAATTTTTTCCCCCTAAGCAAACATGATTTCTGGATTTTGGACCAAGCACTTTCCAATATTTTTGTTTGTTTTATTTAAATTTATTATTAATTTCAGTAAAAATTTACAGATAATTTGGATTTCCATTCATTCATTGTTGGACTTTTCTCCTCTCCCAACCCTCCCCCCTAGTACACTACCCTCTTGGAAAAGTAAAAGAATAATTCTGTCATTGTTTTACAAACCCTCCCCCAGGTCCACTCCACCATGTAGCCTTCACTCTAGACTGCTGTCATGACAAAAATACCTAATCACATATCCCTTTTAAACAGTTCTCTCCTCATTTGTTTCAATGCAGTATACATTATTGAACCCATCTTTCTCAGTCTCTCCCCAACCCTAAGGTCAGTCCTGTTTTACAACAGTGGCACCATGCAGTATTTGTACTTTTATGACTGAGATACTTCACTCAGCATAATGTCCTCCAGAGTCATCCATTTTGAATAATATTGCATGAGTTCCTTGTTTTTCAATGCAGCATAGTATTCCATTGTGTGAATATACCACAGCTTCTCTATCCATTCGTTTGTTAATGGGCACTTAGGTTGTTTCCAGCTCCTTGCTATTGTGAACAAAGCCACAATAAACATGGGTGTGCAGTACTTTCCAACTTTTATATAATTTAATTCTCATAATGACTCCATGTGATATTATCATTTTTATTTGAGGCTCAGAGAGATCATGTCACTTGCCCAACCTCATGCAGCTGTTGAAGGCAGGACTAGGAAACAACCTGAGACCTATTTAGACCAGCCTCTGAGAATAGCCTCTGGCTTCCATAAGCATCAGTTTTTCTAACTTTATTATTTCCATGTGCTATTTTTGTATCCATTTATTACATGGAATATAGTAAAGAAAGACAGAGGTAATATAGTGCTTAAGAACATGATCTCTGAGGGATCTCTGGTGGCCTAGTGGCAAGAAGCTGCACTGCAATCCCAGGGGTATACAGTTCAAATCCACCAGATACTCTACTGGTGAAGGAGGGGCAAACTCCTCCTGTACCAGTCAGATTCTACTTGATGGTACACACATGCAAAATAATAAAATTAAATTTAAACAAGAACATGATCTCTGGAATTGAGCATTGTTTTTGACTTTTACTAGTTCTGTTACCTTGGGCAAGTTTTTTAGCCTCCCTGTACCTCATTTTCCCATCTGTAAAATGGAGAGCAGCTCTCTCATAAGATTTGAGGATGGCTCATAAGATTTGAAGATGGTATCTTCTCATCTTTTCAATCTGTATGCAGAACAGATTATCTGGGAGGCTGAGCTTTATTAGGAGAAGAGTGGCATCAGGATTGGAGATAGACTCATCAACAATCTTGCTGAAATTGAGGAGGACCTAAAGCACTTGCTGCAGAAGGTCAAGGACTGCAACCTTCAATATGGACAGAGGCTCAATGTCCAGAAGACAAAGATTCTCACCACTGGGCCAATTGGCAGCATCATGATAAATGATGAAGAAATTGAGATTGGTGACAACTTCAGTTTTCTTAGTTCCACAATAAACACTCTTGGTACCATCAGGCAGGAGATTAAAAGATGAATTGCATTGGGAAAGTCTGCTGTCAGAGCACTGAAGGGCAATGATGTCAGTCTGGAGACTATGGTGCACCATGGTCTTTGCAATTACTTGTTATGCATCAAGAGCTGGACAATGTCAAGGGCTGACAGAAGGAGAGTTGATGCCTTTGAGCTTTGGTGTTGGAAAAGAGTATTGAATATATCATGGACTTCTAGGAGAACAAACAAGTTTGTCTTGGAGAGGGTGAAGCCAGGAGGCAAGGATTCTGAAGCTCCGTATAACCAAGTTTAGACATGCTGCAAGGTGGGGTCAGTCCTTGGAGAAAGAAGTCATGCTTGGGAGGGTGGAGGGACAACATAGGAGAGAAAGACTCTCAATGACATGGATTGATTCAGTAACTGGGGTAATGGGGATAGTCATGTTGGAGACAGTAAGATTGGCAAGCGATAGAGCAGGGTTTAGGGTTGTTGTACATAGGGTTGCTATGAGTTGCAGGCGACTTGACAGAACGTAAAAACAACAACAACAAATTACTAAACCAAGAAGATATAGAAAGTGTTTGGCTCAATAAATATTTGTTGTTGATGGTTCTTAGTTGCTATCATATCAATTCCTATTCACAATGACCTCATGAACAACAGAACAAAAATGTTGCACAGTCACAGGCCATCTTCATGATTATTGGTGAACTGTGGTCCACTGTTACAACTACCACAAATTATGAATGCCTAACAATCTAGGAGTGCATTTTTCAGCATTACTCTCTATATCAGCAATGCCAGAGTCCAAAGGATTTTCATTAGCTGGCAGCATCATGATAAGACAGCAAAGAGACTGAGCCACTGATAACAGCTTTAGTGTGCTTGGCTCCACAAAGAAGACTTTAAAAAAAATACTAGTTTTACAACATTTGAATACATTGATTTCAAGAACAGATTCTTCCAATTTCCCTCACCTTTCCCAATCCTCCCTCCAACTGCACATCCTCATTTCCCTGCTTCCACCCTCTCCCAGCCCCCGTGGATACTTATACTCATTCTACAATAATGGTTTTATACAATATTTGTCCTTGTGGACTGAGTGAATTTATGCAGCATAATGCTCTCCAGTCTGTAATAATTTACAGAATCATTGCTCCTGCATGCTGCGTAGTAGTCCATCATGTGACTGTACCATAATTTCTCAATCCATTCATTTGTGGTTGGAGATTTGAGCTATTTCCACGTTCTTGCAATGGTGAATAATGCTGTTATGAACACTATGAACACTGGTCTACAAATCTCCATTTGTGCCTCAATTCTCATTTTCTCAGAATGTATTCCAAGTAGTGGAAGAGCTGAGTCACATGGAATTTCTATATTCAGCTTTTTGAGGAAGCGCCAAATTGCCTTCCAGAATGGTTGCATCATTTTATAATCCCACCAACAATATATAAAAGTTCTTTTCTCACCACATCCTCTCCAATATTTATTACTTACTGCTCTGTTAAACTTTGCCACTATTTACAGGAGTGAGATTATACCTTATTGTGGTTCTGATTTGCATCTCTCTTATTGCCAGTGATTTTGAGGATTTTTTCATGTGTTTGTTTGCCATGTGAAGATCTTCTGCTGAACAAACAACACTCTTGGTACCAGTAGCCAAGAAATTAGAAGATGAATTTCATTGAGAAACTCTGCTGAGGGACCTCTCCAGAGTACTGAGGAGAAATTATGTCAGTCTAAAGCCTAAGGTGTGCCTGACCCAGGCCATGGTCTTCACAATTAATTGCTATGCATCAGAAAGCTGGACAATGACTAGGGATGATAGAAGGAGAATTGATGGCGGTGTTGGAGAAGAGTATTGAATATATCATGGACTGCTAAAACAGTTTCGTCCTGGACAGGGTGAAACCAGGCTGCTCCTTGCAGGCAAGGATTCTGAAGCTCTATCTGACATACTGTGTTGTAAGGAAGGACCAGTCCTTGGAAAGGGACATCATGCTTGGGAAGGTGGAGGTACAGTGCACTAGAGGAAGGCCCTAAAGGAGATGAACTGACTCAGTGACTGAGGTAATGGTGAGTAGATGTGTCAGAGACATAAGGTTGGCTCAGAATAGAGCTGGGTTCAGAGTTAATGTACATATTATGTATACATTATTACGGTCATTATGAGTTACAAACAACTCGATGGCACATAACAACAGTATTTGGAAGTATATGGTTGGTCTTTCTTCCTAGTCTATAAATTTCCCTGAAACTTGACCACCATGATGACTCTGATATTTCAAATTCTAGTGGAATGGCTTCCCGCATTATCACAACATGTGAGTAATCCCAGTATGACCAACTGACAGATGGTGGCAATATATGTGAGTCATTATTACTCAATAAAATGGTTGTTGTTATGTTGTTGTTATGTGCCATCGAGTCGTTTCCGACTCATAGCGACCCTATGCACAACAGCTCTAAACCCTGCCCTATCCTGCGCCAACCGCACCGCCTCCGACACACCCATCCCGATTACCCCAGTCACCGAACCAATCCATCTCATAGAGGGTCTTCCTCTCCTGCGCTGTCCC
>NW_006399808.1:9873110-9884535 GCF_000299155.1 Elephantulus edwardii | reverse complement strand
GTGAGAAACGCCCGTCCCCAATCCTCACTTCCGTCCAAGACCACGCCTGTCAGAGCTTTCAAGGGCTTGTTCCCGCTTTGAGAGATGCCTTTGAGAGATGCTCTCAGGGACCTCTCCTCAATACTGCAAACTAATGATCTCAGTCTAGAGACTAAGATGTGCCTGATCCAGGCCATGGTCTTCATAATTAGTTGCTATGCATCAGAGAGCTGAACAATGACTAAGAATAACAGGAGAAGAATCAGTGCCATTGAGTTGTGGTGCTGAGAAGAGTTGTGAACATTCTACGGACTGCTAAGTGAACAAATAGGTCTGTCCTGGAGAGGGTGAAACTGAGCTGCTCCTTGGAGGCAAGGAATTTGAAGCTCCATTTCACATATTTTTGGCATGTTGCCAGGAGAGGCCAGTCATGCTTGGAAGGTAGAGGGACAACACAAGAGAGAAAGACCCTGGATGAGATAGATTGACTCAGTGACTGGGGTAATGGGGGTAGCTGTGTTGGAGACAATGAAATCAGCTCATGACAGGGCAGGGTTCAGAGCCACTGAACATAAGGTCACTATGAGTTACAGGCAACTTGATGGTACATAATAACAACATGAACTAGGGATCACCATTCATATGTGAGTTTGTCAAACTCTCATGGCTTGCATGTTGCTGTGATTCTGGAAGTTATATTGAGAAAATAATCTGAGAAACTAGACTATATGAAGAAAAACATACCACCAGGTTTGGAGGACAATTCATCAACAGCTTGCATTAAGCCACTGATAGAACTTTGTTGACTTAAGTGAACAGTAAAGCATTTACTTATGAAAATCAAAGACTACATAAAATCTTCAGTGTGGATTACACCTTAACATCAAGAAAATAAAAATCCTCAGATTTAAATCAATAGGTAATATCATGATAGATAAAGTTTGAAGTTGTCAATGATTTCTTTTTACTTGGATCCACAGTCAACACTCATGGCAGTGGGAGTCAAGAAATCAAACAACGTTATTACAGTCATCAAATATGCTGCCCAGGATATCTACTAAGTTCTAAAGAGCAGAGATGTCAGCGTAAAGACAAGGATGTGCCTGAGTCCAAGATACGGTTATTTCAATTGCTACATATGGATGTGACAGCTGGACAATGAATAAGGAAGATTTAAGAAGAACGAATGTGTTTGAGTCATGATGCTCACAAAGAATAGAGAATATACCATGGATTTAAAAAGTATAAACAAATCTCCTTTGGAAGGTAAAACCAGGAAGTTCCTTAGAGTCTCATACACTCTGGACATATTTTCAGGAGTGGGTAGGCCTTGGGAAAAGTCATCATTTTTTGAAAAGTGAAGGGACAGTAAAAGAGAAGACCACACTTACTGAGATGGATTGACACATGACTTCAATGATGGGCTTGAACATGGAGACAGTGAGCATGAGGGCAGGATTGGACAATTTTGCCATCTGTTATACTGTGATTTAGAGTCAACTTGATGACATCTAATAGCAGCAACAACATAGATTAGGGGAAAGCCTTGCAATAAGAAATAGAGACAGTAAGTCACACAGTCAGTTACCAGATACAGAGGAGCTTTGGGGGCCTGGAAAGTTGTGTTGCCAACTCAAAGGCTGGGCCCCTCTGGTGGTTCAAAACCACTGCTGGCTCGATGGGAGAAATATGGGAACTTTCATTCTGTGCCATTTACTGCCATGGAAAACCACTGGAGAATCAGCTATTAGTTCTGACTCACTCGATGGCAATGGGTGAATGAGTAAGAGCAGAACTGGGCCTAATCCTAAGTTTCTACAGATCTCATATTTAATGGATACAGAACCATCCAAGACCCTGCAGGAGTAGAGCTTTGTTTGACATTATATGAAAGATAATTTAGTCCTTTACACAAATAATAAAGGTGAGTATAGCTGGATTCAATCAAAGGGTGAGGTAAAGAAGACAAATAAAGAAGGTGCTCAATAGAAAATCATATAAAAATTAAATAAATGTTTTGCCTTGAGTCGTTCTTTAAAAGCAAAGTATTTTCCAGAAGAATTAAGTTCATAGTTGAGTTGGCACTTCTGCTCCTCTAGGGTTTCACTATCTATTTCATTGTCCAGTCTGGCCACTTCTTTCCCAAACATCCTGTGGTACTCATCCAGAATGGCTCGTGAAATGTTCTTGATCTGCATGTGATAGTCAGTCACCGCCTAGGAAAATACAAGAGAGATCAACAAAAGCTTGCTGTTAAGGAGGCTTCAAGGAGGCCAGGACTGTGGATTAAAGTCTGGGCCTAGTTATATACTCAATAATACTTCAAGTATAAATTTTTTTTCTTCCCAACTTGGAAATTACCAGGCAAAGATTAAATCCTGTATGCTATTCACTGTGCGCCATCAATGGAATCAGGAAGTAATATATGTATAGTTTCAAACAACTTCTCACATCTCCAGGAAAAAATACTGGAGGGTCCATGCCTTGGGGTTTAAATGCACCCTCCTCAGCCTCTTACTTACAGCTTCACCTCAGGGCTCTGGCACTTGCCTTCTGAGCGCCTCCTGTGCGACGGGTAAGTGGAGGCCTTGGAGGAACCATCTCCTTGACCCTGGATCAGAAAAAGCAAATTTATTGTTGCAGATTTATGTTCTCTTACTTTATATCTGCAAAGAGTCTAGGTTGGGGAGATATAACACTTGCTCCAATGTTCAATTTTAGTACTGAGAATTCTCTCGTATAAAAGCCTAAATGTAAATCCAGCATGGTTTATGCCTGTCAACCAGTCAGCAAAGACATCAGGAAGCAGCTACTGGATTGCATCCAAATACAACTTCTGGTAAATTTGAGTTATGGCTATAATTTTTACATATTTAAGAAAAACTACTGTGTATAAGAGATTGCTTGACTAAGGAGTGTGTGTGTGGGGGAATTGTATCCTGATTTTAGGTACATTTAGTAGACAATATATCTAGACGACTCAAAATTTTAAAGATCTAAAACAACATATATTGTTCCCTAGGATCATCCATGTTGTGTAGCGTTTTATGAGTTCATTGTTGATTTTTTAAAAAAGTTAATTTTAAAAATTGTTAATGAAAAGGAAAAAATAATCAAATTGCAATCACACAAGTAAATTAATGAGATCACAGTCATGTGCATTCATACACAATACTTTTTTAAGAAAGGTATTGTTTAATGAATATACTTAACTGTCATCTAGTAGACTGTTGTCATTGTTTCCACTTCTGAATTGCTTTGCTTTCTTTAGCATAAAGAGTCAGTCAACAATGAATAAAATTTAACCAAGTACGTATTATTGCTGCTGTTATGTTCTGTTAAATTGCTTGCAACTCACAGTGATCCAAAGTACAACAGCTCTGAACCCTGCTCTATCCTGAGCCAACCTTATTGTATCTTGACACATTCACCCCATTATCTAAGTCACTGACTGAGCCAACATTTCATCCAGGGTCTTTTTTTCTTGCACTGTCTCTCCAGCCTCCCAAGTACGAAGTCCCTCTCCAAGGACTGGTTCCCTCCTTGCAACATGCCTAAAGTATGTTAGACAAAGCTTCAGAATCCTTGTCTCCAAAGAGCAGCCTGGTCTTACCCACTCTAGGGTGAACCAGTTTGTTCTCTTCGCAGTCTATGGCATATTCAGTACTCTTAACCAGCATCACAACTCAAAAGCATCAATTCTCCTTCTATCATTCCTAGTTATTGTCCAGCTTGCTAATGTATAGCATGTAATTGCAAAGACCATGGCCTGAATCAGGTGCAACTTAATCTCCAGACTGACACTGTTGCTCCTCAGTACTTTGGAGAGGTCCCTGACAGCCGACTTTTCCAAGGCAATTCATCTCATGATTTCCTGGCTTCTGGTACCAAGAGTGTTGATTGTGAAACCAAGCAAACTAAAGCTGTTAACAATCTCAATCTCTTCACCATCTATCATGATGCTGCCAATTGGCCCATTAGTAAGAATCTGTGTTTTCTTTATTATTAGATCCTCTTTTTTTCCACATACAGAAAAATATACAGTAAAATATCTCCTTTCAACTCTGTTCCCCAACTACCAGGTTTACTCTCCAGAGACAATGTTATTTATCAATTTAGCCTAAATATAATGACCCTCTACTGGGTTCTCCAGAAGCAGTAAATCACATGGGTGGAGAATGTCCATGAAGAAGCTGGTGGATTTGAACCACCTGCTTTTGGGTTGATGGCACAGCTCTTTACCACTAGGCAACCAGGGCTTCCTTAATAAAACAAAAAATGTATTAGACTATTTTCTCATGCTAGGGATACATCATTAAACAAAACAGATAAAAACTTTCATCCTAATAAACAAATTAATAGAGAGATTGAGATAATAAGAGAAAACCATTAAAACAAAAATACTAGTGATAAATGTCCTGGGGAAGAATCATGCAGGACAATAAAAAGATTAGGGAGACTGAAGAAGTAGAATGAAGGGGCATATTTCACCCGAGAAGACTTCACTAAGATAATAACAGGGATGTTCACTTTCACCATTTCTATTCAATATTGTATTGCAAGTACTTGCTAGGGCAATACAACAAGAAAAGGAAATAGGGAGTTTCCAGATAGGTAAAGTGGTGGTAAAACTGTCACTATAAGCAGATGATATGATAGAATACACCGAAAACTCAAGGACTCAACAAAAAAACTGTAAGAGCTAGTAGACCAAGTTAGTAGAGTGGAAGGACACAAGATTAATATCCCAAAATCAGTGAGATTCCTCTACAGTATCAAAGAAAACACAGATAAGGAAACTAAGAAAACAATACTACTTAAACAGCCTACCACAAATTGAGCTAGTTGGGAATAAACCTAACTAGACATACACACACACAAAATCCCACAAAGAAAACTATAACACACAACTACAAGAAAAAAATAAAAGACTTAAATAAATGGGGGGGGATGAAATTTACACTATCCAAAGTAATTATATATTTAACACATTAATAATAGTTTATAAACCTTTAGCTAAATTTACAAACAAAAGGAGAGAAAAACCACTAAAATGATAAATAAAAGTAGGAACATTAACATTGACCTAAGGAAATAAACAAATCACTAAGGTTTTTTTGTGTGGTGTAAATAGCTCATATATTTGGCTGCTAACCAAAAGGCTGGCAGTTCAAGTCCATTCACAAGAATGGCTTGGGGATTTGTTTCTGTTACATCAGTAACTGAAAGTCCTATGAAGCAAAACTCTACTTTGACACACGCAGAACATGACCATGAGTAAGGACCAATCAAAGCCAACTGCATGCCAACAAATCAGACAACCTAGATGAAATGGACGAATTCTTTGAAATATGTAATCAACCAAACTGAGTCAAGAAGTAATAGAACGGCCCTTCTGGCAGGAAATGCCATCTTGCAGTGATCCTCCAAAATGATGAACACAAAGGGAAAGAGGAAGAGCACCCGCTATGTGTTTTCTGGGCCCTTTAGAAAATATGGAGTTGTTCCTTTGGTCACTTATATAGGAATCTACAAGAAAGGAGATACTGTAGACATCAAGAGAATGGGTACTGTTCAAAAAGGAAGCCCTCACAAATGTTACCATAGCAAAAATCTACAATGTTACCCGGTGTGCTGTTGACACTGCTGTGAACAAACAAGTTAAGGGTAAGATTCTTGCCAGAGAATGAGCATGCACATTGAACATATTAAGCACTCTAAGAACAGAGCCAGCTTCCTGAAAAGTGTGAAAGGAAATTATCAGAAACAGAAAGAATCCAAGGGGAAAGGCACTCGGATCCAGCTGAAGCACCAGACTGCGCCCTCCAAAGAGGCACACTTTGTGAGAATGAATGGGAAAGAGCCCGAGCTGCTGGAACCTATTCTCTATGAATTCATGGCAAAATAAGGGTGAAATAAAACTTTCTGGTAAAACAAACAAACAAAACCAAAGAAGTAATAGAAAATCTGAGCCGTAATAAAAAACCTTCCTATACTGAAAAGTCAGGTCCAGACAGCTTCACTGGTGAATTTTGCCTACTATTTAAAGAAATAGTCTCAAAATTCTCCTAAAGAAGAGGAAGGAACACTTCCTAAGTCATTCTATGTGGCCAGCAGTATCATACTACCAAGACCAAAGACATCAAGAGAAAACAACAGAGAAACATCACTTGTGATTTTGTTGATGTTGTTGTTGTTGTTGTATCCTGGAGAGTCAGAAAATGGCCCTCCAGAGGGTTTTCAGAGGTAGTTAATCGCACAGGAGGAGATTGCTCCTCCTTCTCCTGAGGAGCAGCTGGTGGCCTTGAACTGTGTACCTTTGGAATTACAGCACAGCTCCTTGCCATTAGGTCACCAGAGTTGCTTCACTTATAAAAGATAAATACTAGCAAATTAAACTCAGCAACATATTAAAAGAATTAAAATTAAGAGAATCATTCTCACTCACTCACTCCTGTCAAGTCAAAACAGACAAACAGCTGACCTCCACTGAGTTTCTAAGGCTGTTGAATCACACAGGAAGAGTTTGCCCACTAGCAAATGTGATTTACCCCAGGAACACAAAAGTATGTCAACAGGTGAACATCAACATAACACAGTAATAAAGACTAAACATTAAATGATAATCTCAGTTGATGCAGAAAAGACGTTAGCAAAATACAACACACTTTCAAGATAAGCATTTGGCACTACAGAAATTTAAAATTTTTAGAAGTAACCCACAGTGAACATCATTGTTGTTAAATGCCATCAAGTAAAGTATAACTCATAGCAACCCTATGAACAAAAGATCTGAACCCAAAACAACTATGAGATTTCATCTCACCCCAGTCAGAATAGCAAAATTTAATAGAACAGCAAGCAAAAAATGCTGGTGAGGTTGTAGAGAGACTGGAACCCTTACTCACTATTGGCGGAAGTGTAAAATGGTGCAACCACTGTGAAGGCAGTGAGGCGCTTTCTCAAAAAGTTGCAAATAGATATACCATTTGACCCAGCAATTCCATTACTGGGAATATACTCCAAAGAGACCATAACTGCCACCCAAGCAGATATATGCACACCCATGTTTACTGTGGCTTTGTTCACAATAGCAAGGAGGTGGAAATAACCTAAGTGCCCATCAACAAACAAATGGATAGAGAAGCTGTAGTATATTCACACAATGGAATACTATGCTGCATTGAAAAACAAGGAACTCATGAAACACTATTCAAAACAGGTGACCCTGGAGGACATTATGCTGAGTGAAGCATCTCAGTCACAGAAGGACAAATATTGCATGGTGCCACTCTTGTAAAACAGGACTGACATCGGTGTTGGGGGAGACTGAGAAAGGTGGAATAAATAATGTATACTGCATTGAAACAAATGTGAAGGAGAAAACTGTTTAAAAGGGATATGTGTGTAGGTATTTTTGCCGTGACAGAAGTCCAGAACGAAGGCTGCATAGTGAAGTGGATCTGGGGGGGAAGGATTGTAAAACAATGAAAGAATTTTTCTTTTACTTTTCAAAGAGAAGAGTGTACGGGGGGGAAGGGTGGGCAGGGAGAAAAGTTCAACAATGAATTAATGGAATCCAAAGTCCTGTAAATTTTCATTTAAATTAATAATAAATTTTTTTAAAAAGATCTGAACTCTGTTCTATTCTGCGCCATCCTCACACTTCCTGACACACAAGACCCCATTGCAGCAATCATCATGTCAATTCACCTGGTTGAGGGTCTTCCTCTCCTTCTCTCACACTCTACCCTTCCCAACATCGTGTCCCTCTTCACGGAATAGCCCTTCCTAGCAACATGCATAGAGTATGTGAGGTGAAGCCTCATCATTATTGCCTTTAAAGAGCACTCTGACTGCAGCCTCTCCAAGACATGTTTGTTTGTTCTCCTTGTTGTCCATGGGATGTTAAGTGCTTTTCTCCAACACCACAGCTCAAAAATGTCATTTCTTTTTCTGTCATCCTTATTGATTGTCCAGCTCTCAGATACACAGCAAGTGATCAGAAAGACTATGGCCTGAATCAGACAAACCTCAGTCCTCAAACAGACATCTTTACTCCTCAATAATTTGGTTAGGTCCCTAACTACAGGCTTTCCCAGTAAAATGTGTCTCCTGCACTTCCGCCCGGGCCTGGCGAAGTTAGGGTTCCGTGGGCCGACGGTGGGGGCTGGTACGGAGGTGGCAGCTGTAGGAGGAACCGGTGCGCGAGGCCGAGACGCTCCAACCCGGACCAATCCCCGCGTCCTGGGCTGCGACCCCTGAGCCTGCACCGTATCGAGAGGAGCACTGGCCAAATGGGCCGCTGAGCCCGAATCAGGGACCGTGTGGAGCCCCCTGGAGCTAAGATCAGGATGTTCCGCTTCATGAGGAACGGAGAGCCTGAGGATCCCATGTTCCTGATGGACCCTTTTGCCATTCACCGTCAACATATGAGCCGAATGCTGTCAGGTGGCTTTGGATATAGCCCCTTCCTCAGCATCACAGATGGCAACATGCCAGCGACCAGACCTGTCAGCCGTAGGATGCAGGCTGGGGCAGTGTCTCCTTTCGGGATGTTGGGAATGTCAGGTGGCTTCATGGACATGTTTGGGATGATGAACGACATGATTGGGAAAATGGAACACATGACAGCTGGAGGCAATTGCCAGACCTTTTCTTCCTCCACTGTCATCTCCTATTCCAATACGGGGGATGGTGCTTCCAAAGTCTACCAAGAGATATCAGAAATGCGCTCAGCACCAGGCGGCATCCGGGACTCGGAGAACCATACGAGACTTAGACAGTGGACTAGAGCAGATGTCCATTGGGCATCACATTCGAGACAGGGCTCACATCCTCCAGCGTTCCCGAAATCATCGTACAGGGGACCAAGAAGAGCGGCAGGACTACATCAACCTGGATGAGAGTGAAGCTGCAGCATTTGATGATGAGTGGCGGAGGGAAACTTCCAGATTCCGGCAGCAACGCCCTCTGGAATTTCGACGGCATGAGGCTTCAGGGGGTGCGGGATGATGGGCTGAGGGGCCTCCCCGCCTGGCTATACAGGGACCTGAGGACTCCCCTTCCCGACAGTCCCGACGCTATGACTGGTGAAAACCCCAGGCCCTCAGGTTCTCTGGTACAAACTGTGAGAGGCTGAGAAGTCATTCCCCAAGATAACTCTGCCCTCCAACTCCTACCCCCAATTTAATATTAAATTAATAGTCAAGCTGCCCCCCCCGTTCCTCCCTGGGGGTCTCAGGGAGAACTTTTCACAGCCCTTTTACTTATTTTTCCATCTTTTAAGTCCCATATCATAATGACTCCTCCTGTATCCACTAACTTGATTTTTCTCTTTGCTGCTCCACCATCCCATCACTTCCCCCATTCTGCCCTTGCCATGCAGTGAAGGAAAGGGTTTTTTGGGGTAAGGTCCAGGTCCTCTATCCCTCATCTCTCCTGGGTTTTTGTCCACCTCTTCCTCAGAGCCCCTGCTGCAGGGGCCACAGCCCTGGTCCAGGACTTTGGAGGGAGAGGACTGGTCTCATTCCTAACTCTTCATCCTCAACTCACCCTCACACATCACAAATATCTTCCCTATATCCTTCCTTGCCTTTAATTTTGATTTGTGCAACGTGTAACTAGGTGTTTATGGAATAAAGAAGGATGGAAAAAAATGTGTCTCCTTATTTCCTGACTGCTGGTACGAAGAGTGTTAATTGTGGATCCAAGCAAGATAAAGCTGTTGACAATTTCAATCCCCTCTCCATCTTTCGTGACACTGTCTATCAATCCAGTGGTAAGAATCTGTTTTCTTGACATTGAGACACAATCCATACTGAAGGCTGCATTTCTTGATCTTCTGCAACAAGTGCTTCAAGCCCTCCTCACTTTCGGTAAGCAAGTATCATCTGCATAACGCAGATGTGATCATCATACTAACTGGCAAAAGATAGAAAGTGTGGCTTCTTAAGAGCAGGAAGAAGACACAGATGACCGCTTTAAACTGGAAAGGAATAAGTAAAATAATCTCTATTTGCAAAAGACATGATATTTTATGTAAAACCTCATAATGAATCCTTAAAAACAAAAATGTGTCATAGCTACAAATGGAAAAAAAAATTCAACAAAATTGCAGGACAAAAGATAAACACATACATACCAGTTATACTTCCACCCATTGTTGGTGGTTGTAACATGCTTTCAAGCCAGTTCTAAAGCACAGTGACCTTGTTTGACAGAGTAGAACTGCCTATGGGATTTTCTACTCTGGAATCTTAGTGCGAGCAGATAATTATGTCTTTTCTCTGTGATAGGTTCAAACTACCAATGTCCAAGTTATAGCTGAATGCTTAGCCAATATACCACCAAAGTTCCTTTTACATTAATAATAAAAACTCCAAAAAGGAGACCTAAAAGCATTTCCATTTACAAAAACACCAAAAAGAATAGTTAAGAAAAACCTTAACCAACAAGGTAGCAGACAAGTATACCTTGTATACTGAAAACCACAAAACATTACTAAAATGAAACATGGCTTAAAAATGGAAAGAACTCTTACAATTCAACAACAGAAAGACAAAAATGCAATTTTAAAAATGGAGAAAGGACATTAAAAGAAATTTCTACAAAGAAGATATACAAATGGCCAATAAAAACAAGGGGAAAAGCTCAACATCGTTAATTCTCTCTGATTACTATCAAGTCAGAACAGAATCATAGCTGACCATCCACTGGGTTTCTGAGGTTGTAAACTTCACAGGAGCTATTGGTGGATTTAAACCCTTAAAGATGTGGGGCCTTTGGGTTTACAGTAAAACTCTATACAAAGTACACAATCAGAGCTCCTTCATTAGTCATTGGAGAAACAAAATCAAACAAAACAAAAGTGAGATAGCATTGCATCAAATAGGAGGGCTATAATTTTAAAAGGAGAAGTTATATACTGCAGGTGGGAAGGTAAACTGATGTGGCCATTTAGAAGATACGTTTGGTAGTTTCTCAGTAACTTAAACATCAAATTGCCCAGATCCAGCAGTTCCATTCCTAGGTATACATTTCATATAAATGAAAACAGTCTGTAAAGTTTTACACAAATATTCAAAGCAATTCTTTTCACAATAGTCAAAAGGTGGGAACAACTCAAATGTTCATCAACTGGTGAAAAAATATAGTATTATTCATCCAATGGAATATAATTCAGTCATAAAAAGAAAGTAATGCTAATTCACATTAATAAACATTAAAGCATTATGCTAAGTAGACATGTTGTTGTTGTTGTTATGTGCCGTTGAGTCGTTTGCGACTCATAGCGACCCTATCTACAACAGCCCTAAACCGTGCTCTATCCTGTGCCAATCTCACTGCCTCTGACACACCCATCCCGAGTACCCCAGTCACTGAATCAATCCACCTCATAGAGGGTCTTCCCCTCCTGCACTGTCTCTCCACTCTACCCAGCAAG
>NW_006399808.1:9868960-9871704 GCF_000299155.1 Elephantulus edwardii | reverse complement strand
TGAGAAAAACTGGATAAATTGTGTATACTGCACTAAAACAGATGAGGGAGTGAATAATTTAAAAGCGATGTATGATAGGGTATTATGGTTATCACAAGAGTCCACAATTAAGGTTGCATAGTGGAATTTACTTGGGGTGGCGGGAGGGGTGTGGGGGGATTGTGTCCCAGGGAGGGAGTGTTTCTCTTACTTTTGAAAGAGAGGAGCAAACTAGTGGGGAGGGGGCTGGGCGGGGAGAAAGTGAGGCAATGAGTGAATGGAAATCCAAAATCTCTGTAGATGCTCATTGAAATTATTGAAAAAAAAAATAAAGCTTAAGAAAAAAAAATAATTCTCTTGTAGAACTGCAAACTTTCAGGGGTCAATTTGATGATATTTTTCAAAAGTTTTTTAAAAAAATGAGATTCTTTCATTGTCATTGAGTCACAATTGACTCATAGCTGATCCTTCAGTGGGTTTTGGGAGGTTGTAAATCACACGGGATTGGTCAGCTCTTTCTCCTAAGGAGCTGATGGTGGATTTGAACCACTAGAGAGACACTGCCTTTGGGTTAGCAACATTATACCACCAGAGCCTCCTGTTAGGTAATTATTCTATATTTTGTGATTTTATGTAATCTTTGTGATCTTATCCTGTATGATGGTGGCATAGTCCTCAAGAGCTGCACTGAGCAGTCTGAAAACCCACTGACGGGTCACTTATGAGCCAACTTGATGGTAATAGGGTTTTGTTTTGTTGGGTTTTTTTAGATGATTTAATGGAGGTAGTTATGTGAAAGAGGCAGGATTAGGTTGTATCTTTAGTAAAACTTCTTTTTAACAATATGAAAGAGATTCAACAGGCAAGGAGACAAAGGAGATGTGACTGCCACCAAGAATGAAGACCCAGGATTCCCACGCTGAGGACCTTCTATACTCATGAGAAAATTCATGTCAAGACACATGTAGTTCTCCAGGGAACACTGGGCCTACAGACACTGAAAGGACACTCCCCAAAGCTGACATCCTACAGAAAGCCTTCTCCTAGGGCTAACACTCTGGATTTGGACAATGACTAAGGATGACAGAAGAACTGACCCCTTCAAGTTATGGTACTGGAAACGATTCTTGAACATCTTTATTGAAGACTTTAGCCCTTGACATTCTGCAGCAGATGCTTCAGGCCCTCCTCAGCTTCAGCAAGCAAGATTGTGTCATGACTATAATGCTAGTTGTTGATGAGTCTTCCTTCAATTCTGATGCCACTTTCTTACTCTTAAAGACCAGCCTCCTGTATGATGTTCCACCCATAGACTGAAAAGGTAAGAAGACAGGATGTATCCCTGTCACACTCCTTTCCTGATTTTGAACCATGTAGCGTTTCTTTGCTCTGTTCTATTCTCCCAGTCCAAGTACAGGTTTTGCATAAGCTGTACAGATAGATTTTCTGGGAATCTGGGTGTTTTTATATTTTCATTTTCATTACAAATTTATGAATTTTCTTTAGGTTGGTATTTTAACACTTGTAAAAATAGTGCTATGGGTTAATAGAAATAACAAAGAACCAAAGAGTAAAAATGTAAGCTATGTAAATTCTCAACCAAAATCCAAAAGGGTCTAATGTATTCATTCAGTAGCCAACCAAAAGCCCAAGAAAGACAAGACATACATATGATAACTGAAAAACAACTGTCAATTTTCAGTTATCAAAATTGTTGATTTTGTAGCAGCATGATATATGGAGAGGAGATTGAAGTTATTAAGACTTACAGCTTGCTCGGCTCCATAGTCACCATTCCTAACACCAGCAGTCAGGAAATCACAAGATAAATTGCACTGGAAAAATCTACTGTCAGAGACCTCTCCAGAGTGCTGACAAGGAACAATGTCAGTCTAGAAACTAAGAAGCGCCTAAACCAGGCTATAGTCTTCACAATTACTTGTTATGCTTCAGAGAACTGGACAATGACTAAAGATGACAGAAGAAGAATCAACTGTGGTGCTGGAGAAGAGTCTTGAACATACCATGGACTACCAAGAAAACAAAGAGGTCTGTCTTGGAGAGGGTGAAACCAAGCTGGCCAGGAGAGACCAGTCCTTGCAGGAGGACATCATAGTCAGAAGTGTAGAGGAAGCACAGGAGAGGAAGACCACGGATGAAATGGATTGATACAGTAACTGGGGCAATAGGGGTTGTTGTGTTGAAATTAGTGAAACTGGCTCAGGACAGGGCAGGGTTCAGAACTGCTGTACTTGGGTTAATGTACAGTCACAGGTGACTCGATGGCACATAACAACAACACCCTTTTCTCAGTAGGAAAAAAATGTTTTTGAATGTTATATAACATATATATAAAACAAGATAGACAACACAACTATGAGATATCATCTCACCCCAGGCAGAATAGCAAAATTTAACAGAACAGCAAGCAACAAATGCTAGCAAGGTTGTGGAGAAACTAGAACCCTTATTCACTGTTGATGGGAGTGTAAAATGGTGCAACCACTGTGGAAAGTGGTGTGCGCTTTCTCAAAAAGTTGCAAATAGAGATACCATTCGACCCAGAAATTCCACTACTGGAACTGACATCCAAGCAGATATATGCACACACATGTTTATCATGGCTTTGTTCACAATAGCAAGGAGTTGAAAAACCAAAGTGTCCATCAACAAACGAATGGATAGAGAAGTGGTGGTATAGTCACACAATGGAATACTACTCTGCAGTGAAAAACAAGGAACTCATGCAATATTATTCAAAATGG
>NW_006399808.1:9867416-9868605 GCF_000299155.1 Elephantulus edwardii | reverse complement strand
AAATAAAAAAAAGATAGAAAAATACATTATAAACTTATAATAATGGCAGTAAATACATTATCTTACATGATTCTCATGGGCAATAGGTTGGTTTTGGTACAAACACAGCATGAGATTACTAAGGTAATAAATAAGAGATGAAATGCATGTCAGTGGTACGGGGACATTCAAGCGACACTCTCACCTACTCAGTTTAAAAAATTACATAATACTGTTAAAAAAAGTCTTAAATACTACATTTTTAATAAGAAATAAATTAAAGAATGATAATATTGAGAACCAAGGTATTCAGAGACTTCAAGTCATGCTTTTTTTTAAGTTGACACAAAAGTTTTGTCAACTAAATTTTCAAAAGTATGTTCAGAGCAAACATTACTCATACAAACTTCTGAATTTTTTGGTAATAAGTAGCATGTACTACTTTTGTAGTAAGAAAATACTAAGAACAAAAGAAATTTGATCTGGAGTAAAACTCAGAAACCTAGCTCCTGCTTGCTAAGACCCAAGTAAATGATATTTGTGGGGGGAAATCTACATCTTTGAATTTATATCTACATCATTATTGGGTAAAAACAAGTGTAAGCTCTTTGTACATACCTTCTGGCTAGCTCCTCTGGCATTCGCTTTGGAACCAAGGCTTTGTTCAGTTCAATCTCCAATACAAGATATGTCCCTGCTTCTGTATATTGCTGAAAAAAAATTTCTATACTTCATTCATCCCAGAAAAAGTTATATTTATGTAAGTTTTAATATGAAATAATGTTCACAAGAAAGAGAAAATGATATATTGTATATATTTATACATACATTTATATTTAACGTTTGTTTATAGTACTAGCATACTGTATTTAATGTGATTTCAACTGCTAAAATATTTTTTGCATAGAAAAATAACTGTAAAGAAATACAGTAGGAAAAAAAAAAGAAGGCCACTAACACTTGCAATCTCAGCTATTTCTTAACGGAAACAGTTTTCTTTTTCTCTTTTCCTGGAAAGTTCCACCTCAGTTGAAACTCGACTTAACTTGCTCATAGTGTTTTTTATAGAAACCTCTTAAGTGAATGCTGTATTTCTTCCACTAACTTTCTTTCACTGATGTTGTTGTTGTTGTTGTTATGTGCCGTCAAGTCGCCTGCGACTCATAGCGACCCTATGTACAACAGCCCTAAACTCCGCTCTGTCCTGTGC
>NW_006399808.1:9866642-9867316 GCF_000299155.1 Elephantulus edwardii | reverse complement strand
CCGGTTTAACCCTTTCCAGGACAAATCTGTTTGTTTTCCTAGCAGTCCATGGTATTCTCAATACTCTTCTCCAGCACCCCACTCAAAGGCATCAATTCTCCTTTCTAAAAAAATTTTCTTTCATTAGACACAAAAAAACGACCTCTTCACAATTCCCTGGCACTCCCAGGTTTATATTCCTTATATATTCTGACCTGTCACATATTTCTATTTAGGTATGTAGGGTGCCAGCCTCCTAAATGCAAGTCTAAAATGAAACTTATCATTTTTCCCAAATCAACTGCTCTTTGACTTTTTTTGAACTTTTTTGTGTGCTTAAGTCATTCTAGAGGCTGGAGTTTATGAGGAGTGTGGCATGAAGATTGGAGAAAGACTTGACAGCAACCTGTGTTATACAGATGATACAACCGTGCTTGTTGAAAATGAGGAGGATCTGAAGTGTTTGCTGCAGAAGGTCAAGGACTATAGTCTTCAATATGGATTGAAGCTCAACATCAAGAAGACAAAGATTTGAAGGCATGTGGTGTGAATCCACCAGATCCAACAAATGCTCCACTGGAGAAGGGACAATCTCCCCCTGTGCCTGTTGGATCTGATTTGACAGTATACAACAAAAAAAGGAGGGGAAAAAACACAAACTCATATTTTAAGAAGAAGAAGAAGAAGAAGAAGAA
>NW_006399808.1:9846051-9866542 GCF_000299155.1 Elephantulus edwardii | reverse complement strand
GGGGGAGGAGGAGGAGGAAAGAAAACAAAGATTCTCACCAACAGCACAATTGGCACCACCATGATGGATGAAGAAGAGATTGAGGTTGTTAACAATTTCAGCTTGCTTGGCTCTGCAACCAACACTCTTGGCACTAGCAGTTAGGAAATTAAAAGATGAATTGCATTTGGAAAATCTGCTGTCAGGAACCTTTCCAGAGTACTGAGAAACAATGATATCAGACTAGAGATTAAGGTGTGCCTGATCTAGGCCATGGTCTTGGCAATTATTTGCTATGCATCAAAGAACTGGACAATGCCTAAGGATGACAGAAGAAGAATTGATGTCTTTGAATTGTGGTGCTGGAGAAGAGTCTTGAATATACCATGGACTTCTAGGAGAACCAATAGGTCTGTCTTGGAGAGGGTGAAGCCAAGTTTCTCCTTGGAGGCTAGGATTTTGAAGCTCGGTATGACATACTCTGGGCATGTGGCCAGGTGGGACCAGTTTTTGGAGACGGACATGTGCTTGGAAATATGGAGGGACAGACAGCAGAGGAGAGGAAAACTACAGAAGAGATGGATTGATATGGTAACTGGGGCAATGGAATTAGATGTGTCAGAATCAGTGAGACTGGCTCAGGACAGGACAGGGATCAGAGCTACCTATCGGTACCATAGGGTCACTATGAGTTGCAGGCACCCTGATGGCACATAACAATAACAACAGGTCAAAGTTTACATAGTAAATTAGTTTTCAATTCAATAATTCACACAAAAACTGTTCTGACATTGGTTATGACTCCCACTGCATGTTGACATTCTTCTCATTTCCATCCTAGTTTCTCTGTTTCTCGGATTCCCCTGCCTCCTCCTCACAAACATTGCCCTTGTGCTCTTATATAGTAAATTGTTTTAAAAAGCACATTCCTCATTAATGTTTTTGCTTATTCATAGCCAGTATCAATTTAGTTGAGTGGTGACCCCACAAGAGTGGCTTCAGTTCCAAGTTAGAAGGGCCAATAGCCTTGGGGGTTCCCGCAGTCTCTATTAGACAAGTAAGTTGGGTGTTTTTGATTCATCTGAATTTTATTATATATTCTAACTAGGACCTCCTATTGTGTTCCTGGTTAGAGATGTAGATAGTTGTAGGCTGACACAATCTAGTTCTTCTGGTCTCAGGTTGGGAGAAGCTGAGATTCATGTGGGCCAGTAGTCCTTTGGAAGAACTAATTCATTAAGTCTTTGGTTTTCTTCACTCTCTTTAACTGCTCCCCACCCCTGCCGCCACCGCATCTAAGCTTTTATTAATGTTTTTAAAAACAAGCATCCATGTCAGTGAGGGTAGTGGTGGGGGAAGAGGGAAGAGTAAAAGAGGAACGAATTCTGCCCTACTGGTAATAAAGTCCCAAGTCCATCCCATCATGGTTTTCACAGTCACCTAAACACACATGGTCCTTGAAAATTAAGTACCACTTCTTGGAAAATAATATACTATTTTTTTTAACTTCTTAAGGACAATTTTGTTCCAACAGGTGCCAATTTGGACTGCAATCAGCTTCTTAAGATCTCCAGCAGTGGCATTAGTGTTGCACTTAACGCTGACCATCCTCCTCAGACAGTTGTTGCAAACCATCTCAATCATTCTGGTTATAGTTCGAATCTGTTTGGAGCCAGTGATGCCAGAACCTCCTAGCTTAAATGCTAAGCCTGACTGTCTCTCTTTAACTTTTAATTGGAAGAGAATACTAGTTTTATCTTAGAAAGGTGCTTACAAGGTTTTTTTGTGTGTGTTTTTTTTAAATGATGGTCATTTCTTTAATAGGTTTCTTTTAACAAATGTTTGTTTTTCTTTTTTGTCCTCTCCTGAGTAAGTTGAGTAGGGCAGGTAGACCAGCAAGGACATCCTGAGTTAGAAACCTTGGAAACCCATCAGCTTCCAGAATCTCATAGTTCATGGTATCTCAGTTTTTTTGTTCCAACATCAGACATTATTCTAGGAAGCAGTGGGGTTAGCTGCAGACAGCTGTTGTCCAAACCTCAGTTCTGTCATGTTCACCACTGTGCTCCAGGGAGGAACCTTCCAGGGTGGAGATGCCTGCTCTCCCAGTGGGTGCAGCCCAGAAGAGGGGCTCTGCTTTCTGGAGCTGGCATCATGTCCTGTGGCCTCTTTCCCACTCTGGCTGTTCCATTAGCTGTGCTCCATTTCCTGTCAGCCCCTTTCTGGTTCCTGCAGGAACCTTCTATTCTGCCCTTAGCCTCCCTTGGGAAGTAAGCTAACCAGGAATGGAGAATGAACTGGTGTGAAGACGGATTCATAGGTTCCTGTTTGCGATGTTTCCTGAGTGTGAGAGTGATTGCAGGCTAGTGAACTGGTTTCTCTTGCCCCCTTGCATGTGACCCTTACCCATGTTTGAGTGGTGAATCCAGCACCAATCTAACACTGTGGGATCTTTGTATTGCAGGCACTCCTTCCAGGGATGGTATGCACCAAACCAGGATGTAGAACATAATCTTTATGAACACATCATGACAGTTGTTCTGGATTCTCATGAGAGACTATAGTCCTTAACTTTCAAGTCCTGGAGCTCAGTTCTGCAAGATGTTTCTATAACTGTGTCACTAATGTGATTATACCTGCAGCCTATACAAACATACATGTAGAAAATATCTCCTTGACTTTTCTCACTTCATTTTCATCTCTTTCATTCCAGAAAGAGAGAGATGTAAAACCTGAAATCAGTTTTTCTTCTTTCTTACCTCTTAGAATTTCTCCTTTCTTTTCATTGTCCTTTGTTGAATTAAGAGGTCCTGGGTGATACAGAAGGTTTAAGTGCTCTACTACCCCTTGCAAAGCTGGCAGTCCAAACCCATTCAGAGATGCCTTGGAATACAAGGCTGGTTCTTTTTTTCAGAACTGTCATCGCCTTGAAAACCCTATGGGGAAGTTCTTCTCAATACACATGGGTTACACCAGGTCAGAAGTCACTTGATGACAACTAACAACAGCTGCAGAAACATAGCAAATTAATTATGTGCCCTAAATTCCCCTCTCTCTGATGGCTTAACTCAAGCTGTTCCATCCCCTATCTTCATTTCCCCCATCCTCATTTGGCAAAAAGTTCTCTCATTTTTTCCTGTTTAGCTTGGATACCACTTCCTCATGAGCATATCCAGGAAACGGCCCCATCCTAGTAGATATTGATACTTGTCTCCTCTGAGCCCACAAATAACTTTGCTTGTATCTTTATTCTAGGACTCATTGAAATTCTGTGCTGCGGTTAGTAAAGCCTGCCTGGTTTTCCTAAGAGACCAGGAGGTAGATGAATAAGTTCTGTGGATCATGCACATTTGCATCCCTTATAATGCTTAACATAATAGAATTAGTAAAAGAAAAGTGTTAGTGCTGGCCAAGATATTAATCATTTTACAGAGTTTCAGGGAGACTGTTCACCAAGTAATAAACTAGTCATATGTATGGTATTGTGGATAGTATTGCAGATCTCCTGCCCTGACCAATGTCCGTGTCCAACTTTGTATCAGTAGTTTACCTGTCCCTCTGGATTGTGGTTGAGAGATAGTTCAGCTTCCAAAGGAGTATCTGAACTCTTAGATTTTATGCTAGGTGCTTCCTGCAAGAAAATGAAGACACTTCACAAACTGATATTGTACTTTTTTTTTTAAGTCACAAAAAGGCAGTAAATAATTCACAATGATCCAATACAGTGATCAAAACATATATCAACAAAAATTCAGTCCAAGTTTCTGAACTACAATAAAACAACAGAAAAAAACATGGCTTTTCCAACAACCCACCGCACCCCCCAGTCCTTGCCCTTCCTTACCACATCTTTTTCTTTGATTGTTTTATCTTCTTTCAGGTTCTTAGAAAGAATAGACTTGGATTGTGGAGAAATAATTCCTCCTGTTTTATTATTCTGGGTCAAATGATGACCAGTATCCCGAAACAAGCTGAATAAACATTTGGTCTAGGGTAAGGGGAAAGGACAAGTCACAGACAAAGGAGGCAAACACCAAAAAAACCCCCCAAAAACTACCTTATTCTTTAGCATCATTTAATCTTCCAAATAATTACAACATTGCAGACTCAAAGAGATCAGAAATAATTAACTGCATATCCTTATTTCTAAAATACATAAAATCACCACAGAAAGCTACCTGCCTATTCTATTACTTATTTTTTAAAAAAATTTAAATAACTTATATAATTCTATTATAAAGAAGAGACCTTTGAACTTGGTTTGATTCTGATGTCTAAGTTTGGTCACCAGAAAGCTTCTAATCTTTGACAAATGATTTCAAATTAATTTCAAGTGGTGAAATGAATTTCTTTACAAAATATATTATCTGTTTAATTATTGGCATATCAGTTACAGCTGGACAAGTAAGATAAGTTTAATGTTTAAAGTGGAAACAGTATGGAAAAATTTAAAACTATGTATTTCACTTGCGGAGAACCTTGGAATGGTGTTTAACCAAACAACATAGATTAAAAATATAAAAGTAATTATGCAGATGAATGAAGCCTGGCAAGAAAGAAAGAAGGAGTGAATAAAGTAGGAGGGAGGAATTGCAAAACAAGGGCACCAGAAACCTTCTAGGGACGATGGACATCTTGGTGTCTTAACTGTGATAACCTTAAAGGTGCACAGATACCCGACAAAATGTAAAACCTGTACTCTTCAAAAATCACCTGTAATTCTACCAGCTGTAGTATACTTGCTATATTTCATCGATTCCAAGATGCTAATTTTCCCCCTTTTAACATCTCTAGGTGTTAAATTGGGATGTGATGATACGAAGAACTGTTACTATAAACAAAACCAAAAATACACTGTCCTGCATCTTTGTATCAGTAGTCCACTCCTCTCACTTATTTAATATAAGTATCACACATGTAATATGACCAAAAAGTGCCTTTCTCTAATGATATTTCTTTTTGGCCTTGATTTCTGACAGTAAACTTCTCTTTGAATGTAAAGATAGCACTTGTCTATCTCACTATTAGATTTTTACTAATGAATAGAATTTGCATACCCTGCCATCCTGTAACTCCATTCGTTACTCCTCTAAGCTAGTACTGAGGTAACAAGAAATTCATGGAGATTCAATAGTAGTTAACTAGCAGAAAGATTATACAAGTAATTAAGCAAAATTTCCTAAGATGTTTACGAAAGGCATAAGATAGCTTATTGTTAGCTTTCTAAAAAAAAGTTTTAAATGTATCCAGTAAAATAAACTGCACAATTTTTCTACAACTTGACTAAAAAAAAAATAAACCACCCCAGTTATTGAATTGATTCTAACTTATGCCAGTCCTATACCATGTTTCTGAAGCTGTAAATATTTTTCCTTTTTTATTATTATTAATTTTAATGAAAATTTACCGAGACTGGATTTCCATTCTTCATTGTCGCGTTTTTCTCCCTGCCCACCCTCCCCCCCCGGTTGCTCTTCTCTTTGAAAAGTAAATTCTTTCATTGTTATACAATCTCTCCCTCCAAGTCCATTCCACTAGGCAGCCTTTGTTCTGGACTCCACTCACGACAATAATACGTAATCATATAACCCTTTTAAACAATTCTCTCCCTCATCTGTTTCAATGCAGTATACATAATTTATCCCATCTTTCTCAGGTTCACCCAACCCTGATGTCAGTCCTGTTTTACAACAGTGGACCTATGCACTATTTGTCTAAGGTCTGTTTTCATGGGGTGAAAATATACCCTGCAGGACCACAAACAGGAGACATTCTTACACTGTTGGATCATGAACCAAAGCTTGTTAAGTTCCTACCCGGCTAAAGTGTCATCAGGGAAGCTTAAAGCAAGACAGCTCAACATGAGAATTTGACAGTAATAAGCCCCATAGCACAAAAGTGAGATTACTTGATTGGTTAAACCAACATGCTATTCCATCTATTATCACACTGTGATCCCAGAAGAGCAGACAGGACCACTTTTTCTAGTAATTTGTTCTTCCTCAGTCATGCCTGTTTCTAGAGGTCCATTGTAAACTTTAAGATAAAGCTATATCTCAAGACCCTCCCTTCTCATCCTGTGGGGGTGGGGGGAGGGAAAGATCTTTGAGATAAAATATCCCTGCAGACAGGAGAGTTCAAAGAAAAGGATTGTTGTTATTGAAGTACATGGCCCAGGTCAGCACCAGAGTTAAAGAGACTTCCATTTGGAAAGACAACTTTTAAAAATCCAACATGGCAAACAACTACGAGACATCATCTCACCCTAGTCAGAATAGCAAAATTTAACAGAACAGCAAGCAACAAATGCTGGCGAGGTTGTCGAGAAACTGGAACCCTTATTCACTGTTGTTGGGAGTGTAAAATGGTGCAACCACTGTGGAAGGCGGTATGGCACTTTCTCAAAAAGTTGCAAATAGAGATACCATTTGACCCAGGAATTCCACTACTGGGAATATACCCCAAAGAGACCATAACTGACATCCAAGCAGATATATGCACACCCATGTATATCACGGCTTTGTTCACAATAGCAAGGAGTTGGAAGCAACCTAAGTGCCCATCAACAAATGAATGGATAGAGAAGTTGTGGTATATTCATACAATGGAATGCTACACTGCACTGAAAAACAAGGAATTCATGCAATATTATTCAAAATGGGTGACCCTGGAGGACATTATGCTGAGTGAAATATCTTGGTCACAGAAGGACAAATACCGCATGGTGCCACTGTTGTAAAACAGGACTGACCCCGGGGCTGGGAGGAGACTGAGAAAGATGGGTTTAATAATGTATACCACACTGAAACAGATGAGGGAGAAAACTGTTTAAGAGGGATACGTGATTAGGTATTTTTTCTCATGACAGGAGTCCAGAGCGAAGACTGCATAGTGGAGTGGACCTGGGGGATTGTTGTTGTTAAGTTGTTAAGTGCTGTTGAGTTGCAGGTGACTCATAGCAACCCTATGAAGGAGAGTCCTCGATGCTTGGGTGTCTTTCATCCTCTCTCCAGGTTCATAGGGTTTCCAGAGACAAGCTATTATGGAAGTGAATGCCACTCCTCCTTCCAAGGACCTGGGGGGAGGGACTGTAAAACAATGAAAGAATTTTTCTTTTACTTTTCCAAGAGGGTAGTGTACTGGGGGAAGGGCTGGGAGGGGAGAAAAGTGCAACAATGAATGAATGGAAATCCAAAGTCTCTGTAAATTTTCATTAAAATTAATAATAATTTTTTTTTAAATCCAACATGGCAACAATGAAAGAATCTTTTTAACAAGAAGAGCAAACTGGTGTGATGAGGGTAGGGAGGAAAATGTGCAACAAGGAATGAATGGAAATCCAAGTTTTCTGTAAGCTTTCATTAAAATATCAATTAAAAAATATCCAACATGGTTTCTAGACTCTTATCAAATCATTAAAGGGAAATTAAGACTCCAGTTTCAGCCTGCCTTATTCTACACAGACCATGTGCCTCTGATTTTAGACTCTCATACATAGCCTTCTTCCTGACCAAATCTTTTCAAGTCCTTTGACCACACTCAGGCTGATGTACTGACTTCTACACAGACTGAGCAATGGTCATTTAAATAGTTGCTTGTTGTAGGATAAGCCTTTAAGACCCCAGATACTATTACCCTCTTTGATAAGCAGGTACCATAATAATAGGCTTTTGCACAGTCAATAAAACATAAGTTAATGTTCTTGAATTGTAGTATTAGAGTATTGAATATCTCCTAGGCTGACACGTCTTTCTTAAATGAAGTGAAACCAGGGTGCTCCTTAGAGAAAAGGATGGTAAAACTCTGTCTCACATACTTGGCCATGTTGTCAGGGCCTGTTCTGGTGAAAAGATGGCATACTGGGAAAGGTGGAGTGTCAGAGAAAAAGAGGAAGACCCTTAACAAGACATATTGACACAGGGACTGTAACAATGGGCTTGTCTTTCAGAATTGGTGAGGATGGCACAGAATAGGGCAAGGTTCAGACTGGTTGTGTGTAGTGTCCCTATGATGCATAGTCACCTCAACAGGACTTAACAACAAAATACCTAACAACACATTTGTATTCTTTTAGTCCCCTGGTTCATGTTCTAGCTACAAACCATTACTTAACAATCATTCTTGATAGATACTCTATAATTTTTTTATTTACTCAGTACATTTATCTATGTTTAAAACGTATTTTTAAAATTTTATCAATATTGTTGTTGTTGGGTGCCATCAAGCCGACTCTGACCATCTCACAGTGACCATATGAACAACAGTGATGAACCTGGTCTTATCCTGCCCCATCTTCATGCTCTCTGACATACTCAAGCTCATTGTTATATTCACTGTCTCAAACCATAGTTTTGAGGGTCTTCCTCTCTTTCTATGACCCTTCCACTTTCCTCAGTATGACAGATTTCGATCCTATTAAATTATTTCATTGGACCAATCTCTATTAAGTGATATTTATGGTTCAAAGTGTACTGATATTGATATGGAAAATTACTACTCAATTGTTACTGTATTTTACAAAGTTTCATTTTCTTATAAAACTTAAAACAGTAAAATTGGCTTTTTTTGTTCAAAAAATGTACAGTATTTTCACACATGAAAATGGACAATCTATATCCTAACTTATTAATCAGCACGATTTATGGTTTCACATATTTAACATAACCAACTTTTTTCACTGTCCTTCAGAGTATTTTTCTAACTTTATTGAGGTAAAAAGGAAATAAACAATGCATTATTTAAACTATAGAAATTGATGAAAAAACATAACTATAGAAATTGATAAATTTAACATATGTACACACCTGTGAAGCCATCTCACATTTAGGACAAAGAACATTTCTACCACATCTAATATTTTCCTCACCTTGTTTTCCAATTTCCCCTTCTACTTCTGTCCTCAAGCAACCACTGATTTGAGTTCTATCACTACAGATTGTTACATGTATAGCAATAGTTAATTCTTTTTAATCATTGAGCAAGAATTCACTAAATAGATATGCCAACTCAATTTGTTTTCTTGTCCAGCTGTCAAAGAGTTTGTGTTACTTCTAGTTTATGCCGTTTCATTACCTTCAAGTTTCTAAGGTTTCATTTTAATAAAGCTGCAACATTCTATATTTAACATTTTAACATACCAACTGTTTTCAAAAATGGAGTGCACAAATGTAAAATGCTAAAACAATAAACTGGAATTACAATGTCTATGAATTTATTTTTTCTTACCTTCTCATAAACTGTACTATCTAGATAAGGGTAAACGTGAAAAGCTCCTCGAATCCTATTTACACCTGGATACAGCAATGGTACCATATTAACATAAGCCACACCATGGTATGAAAGCGGACTGTCATCGTCACTCTAAAAGAATAAGATCAGAGAATTGTTAGTACTATAGAGCAACGCCGAGTAAGATTTGAAGCTCTGAATCAGTCTGAACCAGAAGACTAAGCTTTAGGAACAGGCTCTGCTGCTTAACTGGCTACCTAAATATTCTGGTCTTGAATTCTTTATTTCCAATCCAGCTTAAGTAACACCACAATCACTGAAACAATGTGTTTAAATAGTGATCACAAAAAGCAAAAGCAGTAGCTGCATCAGCACATCCACAAACTGATGCAAGTATGCACTTTCAACCAAAAAGAAACATGTTCCTTTTAGGGAGAAAGAAAAGTTTTGTGAATAAGCACAACAAAAATCTGAGAGAAATCAGAGGTTGTGGGTTTTTTTAACAACATTTCAAAGCCTCGTGGTGATGAGGGAGCTTTAGAAATCATCTGAACCAGTTATAACAAATAGGTTCTGACTAAACTCAAATTCAAATTAACTGCTATAAGGGTTTTAGCTGTTTTGAGAAAGATTCATGTTCTTATCCAGGTTTGAAAATCTTTAGTGGTCAAATGGACTGCTCTCATCAGCTAATCAAAAAAGAGAAGAAACGAAACTATTCCAATAATCTACTATATATGTATGTGTTGTTGTTATTGTTATTGTTATTATTATGTGCCACTGAGTTGAACCTTAGCCTATCCTGTACTATCCTCAACATCTCTGACAATGCACTAAAAAAAAAGTTGGAAATAGAAATACCATTTGACCTAGCAATTCCACTACTGGAAATATATCCTAAAGAACCCAGAGCCACAACTGACACAGATGCGTGCACATTCATACTGATTGTTGTATGTAAATACAATTATTATATTGTATGAAACCAATAAAAATATGTTAAAAAAAAAACAAGGGAAAAGATGGGAAATGGGAAAGGGGAGAAATCACAAGGCTAGCAGAGGTTAGTGGGCAGATGAAAGGGTGAAGGAATAGGAAAGATTTAATGGGGACTCAAAAAGATGAGTTAGTAATAGGCATGTCATGTATTGTGTACTGTCCAGTTGGAATCAACTCATAGCTGACTCTCCAGTGGGTTTTGAGGCAGTTTAATTGCAAGGGAGGAGATTGTCCATCTTTCCCCCACAGAGAAGCTGGTGGATTTGAACTTCATTCCTTTATAACTGCAGCACAGCTCCTTACCACTAGGCCACCATAGATCACTAGTAATCAATTTTATAAAATACTGTATCTATGAATGATTGTATAAAACACAATGTATAAAAAAAGAAACTAACCAAAAAGCCACAATATATCTAAAAGAAAGGAAATTATAATGAGATGGAAAACTGAAATCATCAACAAGACCAAGAGCTGGTTTTTCTAAAGGATCAAAAAAATTTATAAAACACTGGCAAGATTAACAAAAGAAAGAAAAGAGAAGACACACAGAACTCAATTAATTAATGATACAGATGACAACAAAATCAGATGAAATTAAATCTGTAATATCGGAACATTATGAAAAATAATAAATAAGTTTTAAAAATTTGAAAACCCAGAGAAAATGGACAAATTCCTTGAAACTCATGCCCTACCTAGAACGACATGAACATATGTTGAACACTTGAACAGCCCCATCACAAAAGGTGAAATTGAGCAGGTCATAAAAAGACTTCCTCACAATAAAAGTCCTGGACCAGATGGCTTCATGGCTGAATTCTACCAAACTTCAGAGAAGATTTATCACCAATTCTACTTAAATTATTTAAAAAAAAATAGAAAAAGAGGGAACACTCCCAAAGCCATTTTACAAAGCAAGCATAACCCTAATACTCAAACCAGGCAAAGACAGTACCAAAAAGGAAACTACAGAAAAAGTTTTCTTATTACTATAGATGCAAAAATCCTGGCCAGTTGAATCCAAAAGTACATAAAAAAAAACAACAAAACTCATCAAGACCAAGTGGGATCATGACAAGTATGTAAGGGTGGTTCAACACAGGAAAAACAATCAATGTAATTCATCACATTAATAAATAATAAGAAACACATGATCCTAGCAAATGATGCAGAAAAGGCCTTTGATGAAATCCAATGTCCTCTCCTCATCAAAACATTCAGTAGAATAGGAATACAAGAGAATTTCCTCAATATTGTGAAAAGTATGTACACAAAACCAAGAGCCAGTATCATTCTAAATGGAGAAAGACTAAAAGCATTCTCCATGTGAACAGGGACCAGACAAGTATGTCCACTGTCGCCATTCCAATTCAATATTGTATAGTACTTGCTAGGGAAATAAGGGAAGATAAACAGACACTGCCCTGGATGTGCTCGCTAAGTTGTGCCAAGAAATCTGGAGGACTGCCAACTGGCCAACTGACTGGAAAAGATAGATATTTGTTCCCATTACAAAGAAAGGGGACCCAAGAGAGTGTGGAAATTACCAAACAATATTAATATCACATGCAAGCAAGAGCATGTTGAAAATTATCCAAAAATGTTTAGAACAACATGTCAACAGAGAACTGCCAGATGTGCAGGCTGGATTTAGAAGAGGTTGTGGTACTGGGGATATTATAGCTAATGTTAGATGGATCTTGGTAGAAAGCAGAGAATACCAGAAGAATGTGTATCTGTGCTTCATTGACTATACAAAGACTTTTGACTGTGTGGATCACAACAAGCTCTAAGAAGAATGAGAATCTCTTAAGTGTGGATTTGAAGGACACATGGCCAAGGGCGGCCCACATCAGGTCCTCGAGGCTGACAGGACTGACAGGCCCCAGCTCCCAGCTGGAAACAAAGGAGGACGCTTCAACGATTTAGATCCTCCCAGAAGAGCTGTGGGTGAGCATTAACATTACTGGTAAGTATATTCATTTTCTCCTGGACACAGAGCCTACTAAAAGCCTTCTGAGGCCCCAACTCTTTCTCACTATTTCTTAGTTGTTGGAATCGATGGAAAACCTCATAAGCAGTTCCTTACTTCACCTCTGCCTTGCATGCGGACTTCCGAGCTGTAAAACAACCCAGTGGTAGATGTAATTTGGTCCAGGACTTAAGAACAATAAATGACATAGTTAAGCCTCTACATCTTGTGGTTCCTAACCTTTATACTATAATAGACTAAGTGCTTGTCAATAGGCCTTTTATTTTAAGAACTACCTTCCCTCTGTAACTTGATTTGTGCCACTGTTAGAACCTCTACTTGGAATATTATTGCTTTTAATTTTTGACTCATGTACTTTTTTTTTCTTTTTTAAATAACATTTTTATTGTATACTGGTTTACTTACAAAATTTGTATACATTGTTTTTCACAACAGATCATTCCCATTTCTTTTACCCACCCCTCCCTTTACCCATCAAATTGGAAGACCTTATGATTATCACCCTGCCCAGCCTCACCCCTCAGCTCCAATGCTCACCCCCTTGGATCCTCATACACATTTTACGATTTATCTTCCTATTTCTACAATTATGGTCTCATACAGTATTTGTATTTATGTGACTGAGTTAGTTCACTTAGCATAATGCTCTCCAGTCCCTCTCAAGTTATGCTGTGACTTTCAAAATCATTGCTCTTGTGTGCTGCGCAGTATTCCATCATGTGAATGTACCATAATTTCTCAATCACCTCGATAGGTGGTTTCATATTTGGCCTGTTTCCATGTTCTTGAGATGGTGAATGACGCTGCTATGAACACTGGTGTACAAGTCTCCATTTGTGCTTTGTGCCTCGGTTCTCATTTTCTCAGCGTATATTCCAAGCAGTGGAATACCTGGGTCATATGGAATTGGTATGTTCAGCTTTCTAAAGAAATGCCAAACTGTCTTCCAGAGTGGTTGTACCATGACTCATGTACTTTTAACTTGCTAGTTAAATTTGTGTCTTCTAGGCTGCAACAGTTCCATGATACATCTTCAAGGATATGAACATATATGGCTAAGCACAATTGATAACAGTGCATCTAAATTCCAAAATCAATCTCCACAGTAGTCTACATGTTTCCCATTGCCAAAGGGGCCCTTTAGAGTAGTGAGAGAAGATCTTCACCCTGAAACCTACAGCATCCCTTTTCAGCAGGAAGTAGCTAAGACAATATGCTGTCCCCTTTTCCTTATGAATCAGAGTGAAGTCTCTCTCAGGGAGTAGTGATAGGGAATGACAAAGGATACACTGACAAAGGAGATTAATCAGAACTGGCTTTGACAAGCACTGTGGCAATGGGACAATTAAAATAGACTTTCAAGGGGGAAAAAAAGAGGAATGAACTGGGGGTTGGTAGAGAAAATAGTGCAACAATGAATGAATGGAAATCTAAAATATCTGTAAATGTTCATTAAAATTAATAAAATTTAATTTAAAAAAAAAGAATGAGAATCCCAGAACATTTGCTTGTGCTAATTCAAAATCTATACTAGGACCAAGAGGCAGTCATCAGAACAGAGTAAGGAGACACTACATGGTTCAAAATCAAGAAGGGGGTCCATCAGGGATGTATTTTGTATTCATATCTTTTCAATCTGTATGCAGAACAGATCATCTGAGACACTGGGCTGTACGAGGAGGAATGTGGCATCAGGATTGGTGGAAGAGTCATCAACAACCTATGTTATGCAGATGACACAACCCTGCTTGCTGAAACTGAAGAGGACCTGAAGCACTTGCTGCAGAAGGTCAAGGACTGCAGCCTTCAATATGGATTGAGGCTCAACATCAAGAAAACAAAGATTCTCACCACTGGGCCAATTGGCAGCATCAGGATGGATGGTGAAGAGATTGAGATAGTTAATAGTTTTAGTTTACTTGATTCCACAGCCAACATTCTTGGCACCAGCAGCCAGAAAATCAAGAGATGAACTGCATTGGGAAAGTCAGCTGTAACGGACCTCTCAATAGTACTGAAGAGCAACAACATCAGGCTGAGACTAAGGTGTGTCTAATCCAGGCTATAGTCTTTGCAATTACGTGCTATGCATTGGAGAATTGGACAGTGACTAGGGATGACAGAAAGAGAATTGATGCCTTTGAACTGTGGTGCTGGAGAAGAGTATTGAATATACCATGAACTGCCAGGAGAACAAACAGGTTTGTCCTGGAGAGGGTGAAGCCATAATGCTCCTTGGAGTCAAGGACTCTGAAGCTTCTTCTGACATACTTTGGGCATGTTGCAAGGAGGGACTGGTCCTTGGAGAAGGACATCATGTTTGGGAGCATGGAGGGATGGTGCAGGAGAGAAAGACCCTTGATGAGCTGGATCGATTCTGTGACTAGAGCGGTGGGAATGAGTGTGTTTGAGACGGTGAGGTTGGCACAGGATAGAACAGCATTTAGAGCTGTTGTACATAGGGTTGCTATGAGTGGCAAGCGACTTGATGGCACATAACAACAACAGCAAGGAAATAAGAGGCATCCAGATTGGCAAAGAGATGGTGAAACTCTCACTATAGTCTGATGATATGACAATGTACACAGAAACCTCCAAGGACTCAACAAATAAACTGTTAAAACATAAAATCATTATTGTAGAATGAGTATGAGGATCCAAGGCAGGGAGAGTGGAAGCAGAGGGATGAGGATAGGCAGGGAGGGGGAGTTAATGATAGGGTTGTACAATTTGACGAGTTGGGGGCAGGAATGGGAAAGATCTGGTGGGGAAAAAATGTATTCAAACCTTGCAAATAAACCAGTATAAATAAAACTTTAAAAAAATAAAAATAACACTTGAACACAAATCAAGTGTCATTTCTTCCATTATAGATTTTTTTTTTAAATAACACTTTATTTTCTTTCTCTCTTTTTTCCTTGTTGTATATTATCGAGTCAGATCCAACTGGCACAGGAGGAGATTGCCCCTCCTCCAGCCAAGCATCTGGTGAATTTGAATTGTGTGCCTTTAGGATTGCAGCACAACTTCTTGCCACTACACCACCGGAGCTCACTTTAAAACACATTTTTATCACACATTGATTGGACTGATTTCTTCTGTAGTGACTGGTTGATGACAAGAAAGAAATTTTTTATTCATGAGATATTAAGAAACATTTCCAGGTATCATATTTTTATGATGGTTATTATGAAAATATTATTTCAGGATGTAAAGCAAACAGTCCTGGTTAAGCATTTGTTGTTAGGTGCCAATGAGTAGAGAATGATGCAGTAAAATTCTATGAACAACAGATCTGAACCCTGTTCTATCATGTACCATCTTCACACTTCCTGAGTCAGAGGAATACAATCCTGCAACAGAAGCTCAGAGATAAGGACCTTCCTCTGGACTATCAGAGAGAGAAAACATTCTCTTAGAGCTGATACTGAGGACTTGGATGTGGATTCTCCCAAACTGTAAGACTTGTTTGTCAGTGTCTTGTACTGGAAAATTTACTTACAGCTGCTAATTTCTTTGTAGACTAGATAGTTGTGTTCTCGTTTGTCAGTGTTCTAATTTGGAAGCAGGAGCAACATCCACTTTCTAAACAACATGCCTCTGGAAACTATGAACTTTGAGAAACGACAGTTATAGGAAGGCTTCACGTCTTTTTTTCAAAGGGTCACTATGAATCATGCTCAACTTGACAGCAATCAACAACAACAATTAGTGCATCACTTGTCTGTCAGCTATACTTGTGGATTGCTTTGGTGTTCAAACATGTGTCACTGATGCTCCAAATGGTAGACAGATTTTAGAGCTCTAGAATTGAGACAGACTAGGAAGAAGTATTGATCATCCACTTCTGAAATAACATGCCTCTGAAAACTCTATAAACAATAGAGGTTAAACATTTTAGGCGTCTGTTTTTTCCATGTCTTCAAAAGAAGAGTACTACTACTCTAGGTTATCCCTTTCCAAAAACCAATGCAAAGATATTTACACCCTTTAGGGATAATGGTTCCATTTACAGTGTGCATTTTATGATTTTAAGTCTCTTTCTGACATTTACTTTTTCAGTAGCTAAAGGAGAGCAAGTCCCTGGGTGGCACAGTTACTGGTAGTTCAAAGCCCACAGAATAAAGACCTACCTCTGAAAGATCTACTGCTCAAAGGTCCACAATCATGATAATATTATGGCATGTAGTGCTGTTTTGAAGACATGGGTGATAGAGAATTGGAATAAAATTGATGCCAATAGATCAGCAAGAGGAAAGGAGGTTGAGGATTATCTTTAGATGCCAACTGTTATATTCCACTCTTGTTTCTCTTGTTGGATTTTCCTAGGTTCAAGAAGAGTTTGAAATCCTTCTGCACATTCTAACATACATATATCTTTAACATATGCTTAGTTAATTAGACACTGAAGGTCAATTTGATGAGATCCTTAATCTCACTATATATTTATTTGTAATACCACTTGTAAAGGAGTACTAACTTTAATTTCATTTTGGATTTCTTCCCTAACATAAATATTTAATTCAGAAAGAAAAGAAGACATAAATTAAGTTTTTGTAATGAGTAATCCTCAATTTGACTAAACAAATATAAATGAAGAAATCTACTTGGGCTTGAATTCTATTCTGCATCATGTTATACTTGGGAAGTTTGCTTTCAAAATCCCGTTCCATTTGCCATTATTTTTCAGATAAAAACTTCTTTCTGCCAATAGTTTTCATATTGTTTTTGTCTAGAATGAAAAAAATCCAAATCAGGGTAGCAATATCTTTGTGAAATGTTTTTATAAATGGTGAAGACTAACAAAGTGGTATATTGGATAATTTCCTATCTCTGTTGTAAATTAGAATGTAGAACAAAATAGCCCAAATCACAAATAGTGTTGGCACTTTTAACCATTCCCACGAAATCCATTTCAAGTATTCTATTCTCAGTTTGGCTTTGGCTAGGTTGCAAGAGTGTCATTTATGAATGTAATAAAATATTTTAAGATTGGTTCTTTAAAAAAAAAAAACACTCTTAGAGCTAATATACCAATTTAGTAGAGTTGCAGGATTCAAGATTAAGTAATATACACATCTCTGTAGGATTCCTCTACAGTAACAAAGAAAACACACAGAAGAAAAATAAGAAAGCAACACCATTTGCAATAGCCAAACACAAAATAAGATACTTTGGAATAAATCTAACTAGAGCCACAAAAGGCTTGTACAAAGAAAACGATAAAACACTTCTGTAACAAACAATAAAATACTTAATAAATGGGAAAATGTCCCCTGTTCATGATTGTTGTTGTTGTTGTTGTTTGGTGCCATCGAGTCATAGACAACTCATAGCGCTCCTATGAACAAAAGGCCCGAGCACCGTTCGTACATAGAGTTTCTGGAGGCAAGCCATTTCGGAAGTGGATGCTGCTCCTGCTTCCAGGCTTGTTTTAGTGGGGATTTTCCAGCAAACACTATCCACCATGGGTAACCATTACCATGTTTGGCACATTAGTGTCCCAGTGTTCAGTAACCATGAGTTATCTCTACACAGCAATGCACAGACCAGTGCTATACCACCTAGAAGAATGTTCATGAATAGGAAGACTTTTAATATAGAAAAAATTACAATCTTACCAAAAGAAATGTACACGTTTAATGCAATCCCTTGGAAGCAGGAGTGGCATCCACTTCCTAAACATGCCTCCAGAAACTCTGTGAATTTTGATAAATGTTGATAGTTATAGAAAGGCTTCAGGCCTTTTGTTCATAAGGTCGCTATGAGTTGTGCTTGACTTGGAGGCAATAAACAACAACAACATAATGCAATCTCAATACAGATAACAATTTTTTAATTCATTTTTCAAGGAGCTTGAAAAGGCAATTCTCAAGTTTATTTGGAGTGGAAAGAGATGATGAATAAGTAAAGCACTTCTGAAAAACAAGAACGAAGTGGGAGGCATATCACTCCCTGATTTCAAAACCTCCTATATAGCTGTAATAACCAAAACAACACAGTACTGTTACAATGACAGGCACACAGTCCAGTGGAACAGAATTGAGAACCTAGAAATTAACCCATCTATCGATGGTCAACTGATAATCGACAAGGAAAGAAAATCTATCAATGGGGAAATGACAACCTCTTCAACTAATGGTTCTGGCAAAATTGAACTGCTACTTGCAGAAAGCTGAAGTAGGAACCACACCTCTCATCATACAAAAAAAATCAACTCGAGGTGGATCAGAGACCTAGGGGTAAAGCCCAAAATCATAAACAACTTAAGAGACAAATTGGGACCAAGCTTAGAAGGACTCACCTATGGTATAAAGGGGTTGTCAAATACAGCCAGAAATACACAATCAGGAGAGGATAAAACTGATAAAAGGGACCCTCTAAAGATTAGATCTCCGTGTGCATCAAAAACTTTTCCCGATAGGGTGAAAAGAAAGCCTGCTGACTGGGTAAAAGTATTCGGCAATACATTCTTGAACAAGGTTTCATAACAAAAGTTTATAAAATCCGCCAGGGATTCTACAAGAAAAAGACTGATAATTCAATTACATAGTGGGCAAAAGACATGGAAAGACTTTTCACAGAGGAAGACCTTCAGATGGCAGACACATGAATAAATGCTCTAAATCACTGGCAATAAGAGAAATACAAATCAAAACCACAATGGCATACAGTCTCACCCCAGTAGCAATGGCAAAGTTTAATAAGACAGCAAGTAATAAATGTTGGAGAGGATGTGGAGAGAAAGGAACTGTCATACCCTGTTGGTGTGATTGTAAAATGGTACAACCACTCTGGAAGGCAATTTGACACATTCCTCAAAAATCTGAACATAAAAATACCACATGATCCAGTTATTCCACCCCTAGGAATATACTCTAAAAAAATCAGAACTGAGACACAAACGAAGATTTGCACACCAATGTTCATAAGAGCATTATTCACAGCAGCAAGAACATGGGAACAGTTCAAATGTTCAGCCACAATTGAATGGATTGAGAAATTATGGTACCTTCACATGATGGAATACTACACAACACTCATGAGCAGTGATTTCAAAAATTCCTACATAATTTGGGAGGGACTGGAGAGCATTATGCTGAGTGAACTTACTCAGTCTCATAAGGCTAAATACTGCATAGGACCATTATTATAAAAACAGGATAACTAGTAAAATATGTATAGGGATCCAAGGAGGGAAGGGGATGAGAACAAAGGAGTAAAGGGATGGGGAATCATAGGGTCACACAATTTGGTGGGTGGAGGGAGGAAAGTAAAGAAAATGGGAAAGATTTGGTGAGGATCTGAAAAGACAGAGAAATGAAGGGCATGGTTTAATGGTAAATTATTTTATAAAACATAATGAATGAGAATGATTGCATGAAACACAATATGAATGATGGATAGTGTGAAATATAATGTTTACAAATTTTGTATGTAAACACATGTAGAACTTTACAAAACTCACAATGTACATGAATTTAAAAAAAGAAATGGAGTTGTTAATTTTAAATTAAAAAAACAAAAAACAACGCCTCATCACTAAGCCATCAGAGCTCCTAAAAGCATGGTATTGCTAAAACAACAGGCATATAGATCAATGGAATAAAATTAAGATTCAAGAAATAAACCTACGGTCAACTGATATTACACAAGAAATTATAAACATTAAATGAGGAAATGACAGCTTCTTTAACAAATGGTGCTGGGAAAATTGGACACCTACTTGCAGAAAAATGAAATGGACAACTCAAAGCAGATCGGAGACTTAGGGGTAAAACCAAAGCCTATAACAATCATCAGCAAAGAACTAGGAACAAATTTAGAAGCCCTAGTCTATAGAATGAATAGCCTTTCAAGCATAGCCTAAAATGTCCGTACACCCAAGAGAGAATAAAATTGATGAATGGACCTTCTAAAAATCAAGTTCTTGTGTGCATCCAAAAAGCTTTTCCAATAAGGTGAACAGAAAGCGCACAGACTGGGGAAAAATATTTGACAATGATATTTCAGACAAGGGACTCATATTTAAAATTTATAGACTACTGAACTTCTTCAAATTACTGAAGCATAATACTGTCAGTGTGAAGAGGCAGGCACACCTGATGCAGCAAGTCATGGTCTTTTCTATTACTTGCTATGCATCTGAGATGTAGAACATAAATAAAGGTAACAGAAGAATTGATGCCTTTGAGCTGTGTTGTTGTTGTTGTTATGTGCCGTCGAGTCGCTTGCGACTCATAGCGACCCTATGTACAACAGCCCTAAACTCCGCTCTGTCCTGTGCCA
>NW_006399808.1:9843080-9843991 GCF_000299155.1 Elephantulus edwardii | reverse complement strand
CAGCAGTTCTTTCCACATATGTAATCAATCTGATTCCTATGCATACCATCAGGTGAAATCCAGGTATATAACCTGCATTTATGTCCCTTAAAAATGTATTTGCTATGAATAAGTCATTGATTGTGCAAATAGTTAGTACTCTAAGATCTGGGATGTTAGAGTACTAAATATTTCGTGGACAGCCAAAAGAACAAACAGATATGTCTTGAAGAAAGTTCAATCAGAATGCCCCTTGGAGGCAAAAATGACAAAGCTTCTCCTCACATACTTTGAGCAGGTTGCTAGAAGAGGCTCCTCCATGGAGAGAGACATGATGCTTGGAAAGGCAGAGGGTCAGGGATATAAAGGAAAACTCACGGGCACAATATTAGAAATTATGAGGATGGCACAGGATAAGACAGGGTTCAGATTGTTCAGTTGTTCATAGGGTCACTCTGAGTCATACTCAACTTGACAGTACCTACAACAACAATAACCATGTCTCCACTAGAAAAAGATTGATAACCCAATTCAAAAGACTTTGAAAAGACTCTTCACCAAGGAGGATACATGGATGGCTAGCAACCACATGAAGAAATGTTCAAAATCACTAGGCATTGGATGCAAATCCAAACAACAATGAGATACAAGTTTACGCCAGCAGCAATAGTAAAGATTAATGGGACATTCATCAATAAATGTTAGCAAAGAGATGGAGAGATTGGAACTCTCACACACTGCTGGTGGGATTGCAAAATGGTACAACCAGTATGGAAAGTGACTGGCATTTCCTCAAAAATGTGAATACAGAAAGGTCTTATGATGCAACTATTCCACTATTAGAAATATGTTGTTGTTGTTGTTGTTTAATGCTGTCGAGTCGTAGACGACTCATAGCGACCCTATGAACGAACAGCCTGAGCACTGTTCGT
>NW_006399808.1:9838823-9840077 GCF_000299155.1 Elephantulus edwardii | reverse complement strand
AATCGGGATGGGTGTGTCAGAGGTGGTGCGGTTGGCGCAGGATAGAGCAGGGTTTAGGGCTGTTGTGCATAGGGTCGCTATGAGTCGCAAACGACTCGAGGGCACATAACAACAACAACAACAACCAATTAAAAAAGCCTACAATTATCACATGAGCCTTCAATGCCACTCCTGGAATTTAAATTGAAAGTAAGACTTCAGATACTTAAAAAAAAAAAATAATTCAGATACTTTTAAACAATACTCACCGCAGCATGATTCACAATAGCAATTTCGTGGAAACAACTAAGTATATTAGAAGACAAATGATCAACAAAATGTGGTATACCCATTAAATAGAGTATAGTTGTTGTTGTTTTTGTTGTTATGAGCCATCGAGTCACCTACAACTAACAGCAACCCTATATTACAACAGCCCTAAACCCTGCTCTATCCCTTGCCAATCTTATTGTCTCTGACACACCTATCGCCATTACCAAAGTGATTGAATCAATCCATCTCATTGCGGGTCTACCTCTCCAGCGCTGTCCCTCCACACTCCCAAGCATGACATCCATCTCTAAGGACTGATCCTGCCTTGCAACATGTCCAAAGTGTGTCAGATGATGCTTCAGAATCCTTGCCTACAAGGAGCAGCCTGGCTTCACCCTCTCTAGCATGATCTTGTTTGTTCTCCTAGCAGTCTTGGGTATATTCAATATTATTCTTAGGTTTTCTTCTTTTTTCCTTCCTTTTTGATTCTGCTTTCTGCTCTAGCAGATCAGTGGTGAGAATTCTGTCTTCTATTTCACTGGTTCTGTGTTCCATCTCTTCAACCCAATTCATGTATCTATCCATCATGTTGACAACATCTGAAACATTGGACCTCATATTTTGGATCATGGTTTCTTGTTTTTCCAGTGCCTCTAATGCCTCATTTGTTTTATCTGCCTTGTTATGGATTTTTTTAATCTCCTCCTGATTTTTGTTTGCAGTGTCCTGCAATTCTTCAAGTTTGTCTTTCACTCATTGAAACTATTCAATCATTGTTCTTTTAAACGTGGCCGCAAATGACGGCAAATGTGTTTCTAAGCACGGCAGTCAATTTTAAAAGTGTGCAGCAATGTGTTAAATTCTGTGTCAGAAAGTCTCATCACAAAACAACTGTATCATCTCACTCCAGTCAGAATAGCAAAATTTAACAGAACAGCAAGCAACAAATGCTGGCGAGGTTGTGGAGAAACTGGAACCCTTATTCACTGTTGGTGGGTGTGT
>NW_006399808.1:9829598-9838723 GCF_000299155.1 Elephantulus edwardii | reverse complement strand
TAACAAACTTATTACATATTGTATTAGATTGTTGTTGTTGTTTGTGCCATCGAGTTGGAACCAATCCATCACTGACCCCCAGCGGGTTTGCAGAGGCAGTTAGTGTAGTCCATAGAACACTGCAGTGCTAACCCAAAACCATCTCAGCCCTCTTTGGCAGTTCAAATCCACCAACTGCTCCATGGGAGAAAGATGGGCAATTTCCTCTTGTGCAGTTTCCTCCTGTGCAATTCACAGCCTCCAAAAACCTGCCAGAGGGTCAGTTAGGAGTTGGTTCTGACTCCCTAAGAGTTGAGTTGCCAGCATTTGTTACTTTTCTAGTTTCTTCTGAGAATAGCCATCCTAATGCGTGTGAAATGGATTATGCATTATGGCTTTGATTTGCATTTCCCTAACAACTACTGGCCTTGAGCATCTTTTTGCGTGTTTACTGGTCATTGGTAGAATGGAGAGATGTCTTCTTTACCTAGTTTTTCAATTAAGTTCTTTGCCATCTTGTTCTTAAATTTCTCACATTTTCTCTCTATAGAACTTTTCCATCTTATTTACATGTTCAACCCTTTAACAAATAAACAAAATCCCTGCCTCTACACTGTACCTCTCTCCAATGACCCACCCATTTGATCTTCTAAATTACACTTACTCCTTTTCTGTTTTCTCACTTCCTCAATCTCCTAGCACTGCAAATGGTTCTGGCAAAGCTTACAATGGCCTCTATAAATTTAATGACAGGTCTTATCTCCCTGTTACTTCACACAGTTGCCAGCTTACTCTTTTGTTTCTCAAATATTTACGGAACATTAACTATGTGCTGGCCATTATGCTAGTCATCACAATCAAGACATAAACATCTTTATGGAGCTTGTATTACTTCAGTCTCTCCTTGTTTCTAGCCCTCCTTTCCTGGTCAACCCCTCAGTGTTACTTGGTGGCTACATTAGTGCTACTCTTCCATTTCCTCCTCTATCCACCATCAGGCATTTGTATTTCTTAGGGTACTGTCTGTGACCCCATACTCTGTTCTTGCTATACACACTTCTTGGGGAAAGTTCAACGACTCTTCTAACTACTATCTAGATAATTATTCCTAATTTGACATTTCTTTTTTTTTTTAATTTGACATTTCTAATCTTGAATTTGTCATCTAAACGTTCAAACCTCTACTTGAAACAGATACTTATATTGTGAAACAGTTTTTACAAAGTGGTTGTATTAAGTTACATTCTCACTAAACTCAACTCATTATTTTCAAGTTGTAACCAATTCATAGCTATTCTCAGAGGCTGTAAACTGCACAGGAGACTAACTATTTTTCTCCTGAGGAGTAGCTGGTGGATTGGAACCACCGGGCCTTTGGTTGCCACAGCACAACTCCTTACCCATTAGGTCACCAGAACTTCCACAGTCTCATCAACAGTGTACAAAATTCCAACTGTTCTACATCCTTGCCAACACTTGGCATTGCCAGTAATATCAGTTAGAGCTATTCTTATGGTATCTTTCTCAAGGCTGCCAAACACTGTTGGCAGAATTTGACTGAATCTTTGGATTGGATATATGTATATGGTTTGCAGGGGCTCTGATCATTTGCAAGTATTTTATAGATATCACAATGATAAGATGTATTATCAGGTTATTTTTTCAAAATTATCCAAAATCAAATATCCTAGTAATGTTATGTTGTTGTTGTTGTAGGTGCGGCCCTATGAACAACAGATCTAAACTCTGTCCTATCCTGTCATCCTCACAACCTCTGACACACTTGAGCCCATTGTTGCAGTCACTGTCTCTGGCTGAGGGCCTTCCTCTTTTTCGCCATCACTCTCCAAGATGTCTTTCTTCAAGGAGAACTCTATTCCTAATAGAGTAATGATGTTAGAGTGATGAAATCCTGAGGCAATTTAAAAAACCACACAGAGTTGCACAGTTTGGTGGGTGGAGGGAAAGCAGAAGCAAATGGGAAGGATCTGGGCGAAAAGACAGGGTAATTATGGGCGAAGTTCATGGTGATTCTTTTTTTTTTAAAATTTTATTTTATTATTTTTAGTGTGTGTACCGTCAAATCAGATCTGACAGGTACAGGATATTGCCTTTGCCTCTCCTTCTCCAACAGAGAATCTGGTGGATTTGAACTGCATGCCTCTGGGATTGAAGCACAGCTTCTTGCCACTAGACCAGAGCTCCCATGGTGATTAATTTTATAAAACATAATGCATGAGAATGATTGTATGAAACACAATATGAGTGAAGAAGAGTGTGAGGTACAGTGTATATGAATTATGTAAGCAAACCAATGAGGGGGAAAAGGAATAGATAAGAGGAGGAACTGGGGGGGAAACCTACTACAGATCTTATGAAGAAAAGGTGAAGCACAAATACAAACCACTACCTACATACAGAGATTTTTCTGTTTGTTTTAATCCTAAATCTGAGGCACAGAAGAGTAATTCCGTGCCAATGCCAGGCTTGCAGTCACCACACTCACCACTCTCGGCCATCAAGCTGATGTTCACAGTAAACACCAGTGTGGCTCGCACCTGTGCCCAACGGGCTGTTCTGGAGTTCACCCAGCAGCTGGCTCAGGCCACTAGCAAACCGACCCTGTGCATCGCGGTGCATCTGGTCTAAGGCCATTTCCAGGCTTGGTGGCTCACACGACCCATGTGCGCTCTGCAGCCTGAACAGCAAAGCCAAGATTGGTGGTGCAAGGAACCCAGCCTATGGCAAGCTGCTGTGTGGTCTGCTTTCCCAGCACCGACAAGGTCTACAACTACTGTGACATGAACGCCACCAATACTGGCTGGGGCAATGGCATGTTCGCAGAGGGCCACACTCACCTGCACTGGTCTGTGGCCAAGCCCTTCTGTCTCCCAGGAAGCCCGTCAGGAGAAATAAACCGTTTACAGGGAAAAACAAAACAAAACAACCAAACCAAACCCAACCAAAACCCACAACAAAACAAAAAGAGTTACTCTGTGCCACAGTCTCAGGGAACTTTGACGACTGACATAACATAGTTCACAGCCATCATTAATAGTTTTATACACTTCTTCCCAGTCACTTCTCCTGGGCATACTCGACATGATTGTGACTGTCACTGTAATGTCCATCCACCACATTTTGTGTCCAGAACTGCTGTAATTTATCAGTTAAAGCCATAGATTTTAATAGTGCACATACATAACTGAACAAAGAGCAAAAGAACAAAGAGTTGCTTAATACCATTTACCTCATAAATAGGAAGTGTCGGTGAGTTCCATGCATTGATTCTCGATTCACTGACGTCAACTACTGTGACCCTGATTTCTGGGCACATATGAGCAATGATACTGCATGTGGGTCCCCCGACATAGCCCGCTCCAATGCAGCAGATATTCTTAATTTCAAACATGATTGTCCCACTTCCAGCCCCGAATATTAGAATATATTAGAATTATTAGAAATATACCACAAGGAAATCAGAGCTGAGGCACAAACGAAGATATGTGTACACCAATGTTCACCACAATGTTATTCACAATAGCAAGAAAATGGAAACAGTCCCAAAGTCCATTAGCAGATGAATGGATTGAGAAATTGTGGTACATTCACATACTAGAAGAGTATCTAGCATTAAAGAATAATAAATTTGAAAAATATTACACAACTTGGGCACATGTACAGAACATAATGCTGAGTGAAAGAAGTCAGTCACAGAAGGCTCAATACTGTCTGAATACCACAACAGCAAAACTAGGAGGATATCCAGGGGTTGGAGGAAAATGAGGAGAGCAGAAATAGAATGTATAGTCAATGAACACTGTAAAGGATCAAGACAAGGGAAAATCAACCAGGGTAGAACTGACAAAAGGACAGCAAAGGTAACTGTAATTAGTAAATGGTATTATATGCCACCAAGTTCACTCAAAGCAACCCTACAAACAACAGAGCTGAATGCTGTCCTATCCTGTACCGTCCTCACCATCTCCGACACACCTGAGACCATTGCTGATCAGGTCACTGTGCCAATTCACCTCATTGAGTGTCTGCCTCCCTTTGCTGATCCTCCACCTTTTCAAGCATAATGTCCCTCTCCAAGGACTGGGCCCTCCTAACAACACGCCCAGAGATTGTGAGATAAAGCTTCGCCATCCTTGCCTCTTAGCACTTGGGCTGTACTTTCTTGAAGTCATATGTGTTTGTTCTTTGGTCAGTTAACAGGATATATTCAGCACTTGTTTCTATCACCACAACTCAAAGGCATCACTGCTCTCCAGGACTTTGGAGAGGTTCCAGACAGCAAGACTTTCCTAAAGCTATACGTCTCCTGATTTCTTGACTTCTGGTACCAAGAGTATTAATTGTGAATCAAAGTAAGATTAAACAGATGAACTTTGCCACTGCTACTGGATTGAGATGGTATCTCATTGTGGTTTTATTTGCATTTCTCTTATTGCCAGTGATTTAGCGCATTTCTTCATGTGTCTGTTGGCCATCTGAATATCTTCCTCTGTGAAAAGTCTTTCCATGTCTTTTGTCCATTTTGTAATTGTGTTGTCAGTCTTTTACTTGTGGAGGCCCTGTAGGATATCCTGTCGGAAATGGTAATGCCAAATGTTTTTCCCAGGCTTTCTTTTCACTCTGTAGGGAAAAGTTTTTTATGTGCACAGGGATTTAATCTTCAGAAGGTCACATTTATCAATTTTATTTTCTCCAGAATGAGCATTTCTGGCTGTATTTGGAAGTCTGTTTATACCATAGGCAGGGCCACCTAAGCTTGATCTCGTTTGTCTTGGATAGTTTAACAGGACAGCAAGGAATAAATGTTGGAGAGGGTGTCGAGAGATAGGAACTCTTATACATTGTTGGTGGGATTGTAAAATGGTACAACCATTCTGGAAGGCAGTTTGGTGTTTCCTCAAAAAGCCGAACATAGAAATTCCATATGCCCCAGCTATTCCACTGCTTCAAATATATCTTGGAAAAATGAGAACTGTGGCACAAACGGAGACTTGTTCATGGCAGCATTATTCACCATGGCAAGAATATGGAAACAACCCATATGTCCAAACAAATAGACTGAGAAATAATGGTACCTTCACATGATGGAATACTATGCTGCACGCAGGAGCAATGGCTCTGTAAATTACTACCTAACTTAGGAGGGACTGGAGTATATTATGCTAAGTTTACTAACTCAATCCCTTAAGGGCAAATATTGTAGAAGACCATTACTGTAGAACAAGTAGAGGATCCAAGGGGTGAGGACAGAGGGGTGAGGATGGGCAGGGGTGGGGTAGGGTTAATCACAGGTTTACACAATTTGATGGGTGGAGGGAGGGATGGATGAAGCAAATGGAAAAGATACAGTGTGAACAACAATGCATAAAAACTTTGTAAATAAACTAGTATTTTTTAAAAAATATTAAATAGCTAACAATTTCAATCTTTTCTCTATCATGATGTTCCCTATTGGTCCATTGGAAAGGATTTTTGTTTTCTTGATGTCATCCATATTGAAGATATTAGTCTTTGATCTTCTATAACAATCGCCTCAAGTACTTCTCATTTCAAGCCATCAAGGTTGTGTCTTAGTTGTAAGGAGCTACGCTGCCAACCCAAAGGCATGGGGTTCAAATCCACCAGCTGCTCGGCAGATGAAAGATGGGCAATCATCTCCTGTGTGATTTACAGCCTCTGAAAATCTGCCGGAAGGTCAGCTATAAGTTGGCTCTGACTTGATGGCTCAAAACAACAAAAATTAGCAAATAGGAACAGGTTCTTTATAATTGTCCCTAAGGGGAGAGTGAAGGGGAGATGGGAGGTGGAAGAAGAAAAAAAAAAAAACCTAACTAGGACAGAGATTAGTGGACAAATGGATGTGATGGTGAAGGAATAGGCAAGGTACAATGCGAACTTTGATGAATGGGGTGACAAAAGACATTGATCAATGGTAAATAATTATGTAAAATCCAACATCTATAAATGACTGTAAAAAGTAGTGTACATGAAGAAGAAGAAAAAATTCAAAAACCTTTTTTTTTAAATCCTAAACAATTTTGAGGGGAGAATAGGGACTTAGGGTGCCCAAGCCTCCTAGTATGGCTGTGACTAAACTGGTTTCCTGAGAATAGAGACCTTAAGGAAGAAAACCTGAAAAATTTTGCACAGCCAAATTAGTTCGCATGTTCCTGCAGAATCAGAATTAGAAGCAGATTAATAGATAGAGTGTGGTCCAGCATTTCTTATACAGTCATTCCTCAGGTTAGGAAATTCTAATTAATTTTCATACAATCTGTAAATCCCCATAAAGCCTAAATAAGAGTTGCATACAATGGTTGCTAATAATGAATGGGTGCCACTTTTCAACATATGTCAAAACATTACTACTGTATTATTACTTTAAAGATGTTGTAAAGATATATCTGGAAGTGTTTCTTTAATCTGTTTATGCATAGCAAGGTACATTTATACTAAGAAAACATCTGATTCATATTAGATAAAAGCCATGCCTACCTATTCTGATTTATGTACAAATTCAATGTAAAGACAAGATTTAGGAGAGGGATTTGCTGGCAAGAAGAGTCTGCCTGTGTAAGTGTTGTTGTTATTGTTGTTGTGTATCATCGAGTTGGAACCGACCCATAACAGACCCTCCAGAGAGTTTTCAGAGGCAGTTAATTGCATGGGAGGAGATTGTCTATCCTTGTCCTGGAGCAGCTGGTGGCCTTGAACTGCATGACTTCAGGACTGCAGCGCAGCTTCTCACCACTAGGCCACCAGAGCTCCCTTAAATTTTGTTATTGAGCACATTTACCTTATCTGCCTTGCCACCTTTTCCTTTGGCTGCAGCAATCAAAGGAACTCTCGTCATCTCTACAGGCCACAATCGGCAATCAGCAATCCGTTTCTGAAAACTGCACATAAAAAATCAGCCCATCAGCAATACATGCAAAACGGAATTAGTAAAATTTAGGTCAAAAGGAAGTATTACTCTATTTTAGAAAGTAGTGGAATACATACATTTTTATTATGTAGGTGGATTTTTTTTTTCAGATTTTCCAAATGTAGGTTGTTGCTCCTGTATACTGTCAACGCAGAACTAACTGATCCATAGTGGGTTTTCAGAGAAATAAAACTGCACGGGAGATTACCCATCTTCCTCCCACGGAGCAAATGGTGGATTTAAACCATGTATCTGAGTTGGCAGCACAGTTGCTTACCACTAACCCTCAAGAGCTCTTCCAAATATATAGAATTCTAAAAGTAGTTCTACACTACTGTTATTAGGGAATTTCTGGGTAATGCAAATAGTTAACCTGCTTTGATCGCTAACAATCCAGATACACTTGAGAGGGGAAGGCCTTGCTGCCTACTTCAGAAAAAAACAGCGATTGAAAACTCTAAGGGGCAAAATGCTACCCTAACACAGGTGGGGCTCTCACAAGCTGGAATCAGCTTGATGACAGCTGGTTTTGTTTTATATTTCTAATTTTACTGCTAGCAGAGGATAACAACACATTTTTTAAAGCACTCTGATGGTATGAATAAAAAAATCTTACAGATGTTCATAATCTTTGACTCAAAAAATTCCAAATCTGATGCTATACTGTAAAACATAATCAAGTACACAAAGAGTAGAAATGATATTTCTTTTTATTATCAAAATAGATCATGGCTTTCAGCTTAAGTTTCTACATATGAAGAAATGGCTTGGAAGTTTTTACTGCCATTCTTTGTTGGAGGGGAAAACATATTAACTACTGAGAACGGGGGGGGGGGGCCTAAAAAAACCCAAAACCAAGACAAGTAGTTAATTTCAGCATAATGTCTTAAAGGAAAAAGTAAGGAAAGGGGAATCTGGGCTGCCAGGAGTATAATTTAACCTGAGACCCCAAATAGCTACATCCTTTTGAAAATCTACACAATTTACAATATTAATGATTCATTCACATCAATGTGCTAAATAGGGACACCCATATATCTTGCATACAGGTTTTCTTTCGCATGAAAGACCTGTGATAAGGGTAACAAAACAAGTCTTACCAAAACACATGGTGTTTACAGACCCCAGAAGGAGAAAAAGCAAAGATGTCATGTGAGGGGGATTTCCTAATTAATAAGCAAGGTGAATGAGAACCAGGCTTACCCTCAAACCACATCAGCAGGCTGTGCTGTTTGTTCCTCAGTGACTATTTTTCTTTAAGATGCTAATTGCACTGACAATAAAAAGGCAAGTGGTTTGAATCTACCAGCTGCCCCACAAAGGGAAATGGGCAATCTATGAAAACCACTAAAATTAAAGTGATAATAACAGAATATTATAAAATGCTATACTCTGAGGCAGCTCTGGTGGCCTAGTGACAAGAAGTTGTACTGCAATCCTAGAGGTACACAGTTCAAATCCACCAGATGCTCTGCTGGAGGAGAGGCAATCTCCTCCTGTACCAGTCAAATCTGATTCAACGGTACATACACACAAAATAATAAAATAAAATAGAAAAAAGCTATCCTCTGAAAAATTTGAAAATCGAGAGGAAGTGGACAAATCTTTGAAACTCACACCCTACACAAACTGGCACAGACAGAAGTAGAACATTAAACAGATCAACACCACAAAAACAGCAAATGAGCAGGTCATTAACAAACTCCCAACAAAAAAGGCCTCACTCAGATGACTTCACCAGTGAACTCTACCAAATATTTGGTGAAGGACTATCACCAATGCTACCTGAATTATTTAGAAATGTAGAAAAATGAAGGAAAGTGTAAAGTACAACAATTTAAAAACCCACTATGTACATAAACACAACTCAATATATAAGAGTAATTATATGCCTACCAATAAAAATCTACACAGGAGTTCTACAGGACACGTCACCTTCCCTTGGAGACAGCACAACTAAACTTAAGAGACACTGCTCAAAAGAAAAAAAAAAAAATGTCAGCCGTCAACGTGTTTGGAATCACAGAAGCCAAGAAAGCTTAAGATACAAGCTGTCAGATCATGGGTTGGACAATGGAAGATATTTTCTGAAGGGACTTGGCAGATGTGAAGGGTTATCCTGGTGGAGGGTGGAGCTGGGAAGTAAGTGGGTCAAGGCACTGGGCTAAGGGTGGGGTCAACACTGTAACTAATGCTTAAC
>NW_006399808.1:9809390-9825233 GCF_000299155.1 Elephantulus edwardii | reverse complement strand
TATGGCGCTTTCTCAAAAAGTTGCAAATAGAGATACCATTTGACCCAGCATCTCCACTACTGGGAATATACCCCAAAGAGACCATAACTGACATCCAAACACATATATGCACACCGATGTTTATCATGGCTTTGTTCACAATAGCAAGGAGTTGGAAACAACGTAAGTGCCCATCAACAAATTAATAGCTAGAGAAGCTGTGGTATATTCATACAATGGAATACTATACTGCATTGAAAAACAAGAAACTCATGCAATATTATTCAAAATGGGTGAGCCTGGAGGATATTATGCTGAGTGAAGTATCTCAGTCACAGAAGGACAAATACTGCATGGTGCCACTGTTGTAAGACAGGACTGACCTCAGGGTTGGGCGGAGACTGAGAAATATGGGATAAATAATGTATACTGAATTGAAACAGATGAGAGAGATAACTGTTTAAAAGGGATATGTTATTAGTTATTAGATATTTTGTCATGACAGGGGTCCAGAATGAAGGCTGCATAGTAGAGTTGACCAGGGGGGAGGGATTGTAAAACAATGAAAGACTTTTACTTTTCCAAGAGGGTGTACTAGAAGGGAGGGTTGGGAGGGGAGAAAAGTGCAACAATGAATGAATGGAAATCCAAAGTCTCTGTTAATTTTCACTGAAATTAATAGTAATTATTTTTTAAAAAAAAAAGAAAGTTCCACCAGAATTTCTGGCTTCAAGAAATCCATTGATACTGTATCATTTTGGGGTGGTTATATCTCGTTTTGGGCTTGTGCTGGAAGTGAGGTAGCCTGCCTCTTTCACGACATTGCTGTCATAGAGTTTTTCGTGCCTGAGGCAATAGCCAGTTCTTAATCTGATGTCACTGCTCCAGAAGGAGGTTGGGCAGATCCATGCACAGATGCACATAGGGTGGATACATGCCCGGTTGCACGTAGAGTGGGCACACACACAGATGCACATAGGGTGGGCACATGCAGATGCATGCAGGAGCTGGGGGGCACTCACACAGACCCGCACATGCAGGGGTAGGGGTGCATGCAGGGTGACCTAAATGGAAAACCAGGAAGCCTTAGTTTTCCCCTCAAGAACTGGGTCTGCCACCCCAGTTGAGTTCCAGCTGTCTCACTCCCTCTTGCTTAAGGTGAAGAGGTCCCACTCTTGGTCCAGCAGTAAGCAGTGATCCTTTTCCCAAGCACCTCACTCAGATTCTCACTGTCCTACTTGCTCCTGGCAGGTGGGTACCACCACAACTCGATTCTTTCCGCTGAGGCTCGCTGCTCCCCGCCAAGGCTTTCTGCTCCCTTCTGAAGCTCACTGCTCTCCGCTGAGGCAGGCACATTGCTCCTTGATGAGGCATGTTGTACCCCGCTGAGTCTCACTGTTCCCCACTGAGGCTCGGTGCTCCCTGTCAAAACTTCCAAACTCATTATTTTAATAATAGTTCTCACTCAAATTCCATCTGTCCTGCTCACTCTGAGCTCAGCTCCTCAGCTCTCCTATCATCCCTAGTAATTGTCCAGCTCTCTGACGCATAACAAGTAGTTGCAAAGACCATGACCTGTATCAGGCACACCTTTGTCTCCAGACTGACATCGATGCTCTTCAGTACTTTGGAGAGGTGTCTGACAGCAGACTTTCCCAATGCAATTCATCTTCTAATTTCCTGCCTGCTGGTACCAAGTATGTTGAAAGAGAACCAAGAAAATTGATATGTCAATAATCTCAATCTCTTCATCACCTATCATACACCAATAGGCCCATTGGTTAGAATCTTTGTTTTCTTGATGTTGAGCTTCAATCTATTTTGAAGGCTGCAGTCCTTCAATAGAGTATTACTCAGCCATAACTTAACTTATTGCCATCAAGTCAGAATAGACTTGACCACCAGATTGTTTTCAGAGGCTGTAATTACAAGGAGGAGATTTTCCATTTTTCTCATTCAGGGCTGCTGGGAGATTTGAACTCCCAGAAAGGAGTTCCCAAAACAGTTGCCTTTGGGTTAGCAGCACAACTCCCAATGGACTGGGCCACCAGAGCTCCCTGTCTTTGTCATTGTTGTTCTTTACTGTAAAGTTGGAACTGACCATAGCTGACCTCCAGTAGGCTTTTAGAGGCAGTTTATCACAACAGGACATTGTCCATCCTTCTCCAACAGAGTAGCTGGTGGCCTTGAACCACATGCCTTCATGATTGCAGCACAGTTTCTTGCCTTTAGGCCACCAGAGCTCCAGATGTCCTTACTCAGCCATAAAGAGAAATGAAACTTCATCACATTTTATGACATAGATGAATCCTAGAAATAGTATGCTAAATTAAATACATCAGATACACAGGACAAATACCATATGATTTTTTATAAAAATAGCTATAATAAGCAGATGCACAGAGACACAAGTATTTTAGTGGGTAGCAGGGACAAAAAGGACAAGGAGGTAAGGAGTTGCTGCTTAAAGTATATTGAGGCTCTGTTAAAAGTCCTGGGAAAGTTTTGGAATGAGACAATATTAATTGCTTTACAAGGTGGTAAATATAAAAACAATAAAACCGTATATTAAAAATAGTTTAAATGCCAAATGTTGTGTAACACATCTACTGGGCCAATAGGCAACATCACAATAGATGGAGAAAATTCTGAAGTTATCAACTATTTCATCTTACTTATATCCACAATCAACATTCTATTATTGGACCAGCATTCAAGAAATGAAAAGACATAACACCTTGGTGAAATCAGTTGCCTGGGAACTTTCCAAGGTACTGAAGAGCAAGGACATCAGTTTAAAGATTAAGGAATGCCTGATCCAAGTCATGGTCTTTTCAATTACTTGCTACATATCTGAAACTTGGACGAAGATGACAAAAAAGTTTAATAAATATGACAAAAGAAGAATCGATGCTTCTGAGTTGTGGTGCTGGAGAAGAATACTGAAGATCCCATGATCTGCCCAAAGAACAACGAAGTATGTCTTGGATAAAGTGCAACCAGGGCACTCCTTGGAAGCAAGGATAATGATGCTCTGTCTCATATTTTGGGCATGTTGTTAGGTATGTCCTTGGAGAAGGACCTCATGCTTGGAAAGGTAAGAAGGTCAGAGTAGGGGAGGAAGACCCTCAACAAGATGCATTTACACCATGACTATAACAATGGGCTCAAATGTACTGGAGATGATGAGGATGGCATGGGATAGGGCCAAGTTCACATCTGTTGTTTATAGGATCACTATGAGTCATAGTCAACTTGATGGCACACAACAACAACAAAATGAATTTTTAAATTATTGGAAATTTTCTATTTCTCTAGATTCGTTTCCATTTTCTTAGATTTCAATTATTAATTAATTTTGCCACCATTTCTCATTTTTGGTTGTGTCACATTAGCAAATGATCCAAGTCTACTTTGAGGAGGTAGCTTTCCCAGATATATTCTGAGTACCTTCTGGGCTGAGGGCTCACCCTGCAGCACTCCACAGAACAATATTTCATTGCTTCTCTAGGTTCCACTATTTCCAAAGTAGATAACCAGACCTGCTTCTTTGTCTAAAAGCTCTGCTGAAATGTGTCCACCATAGGTGACCCTGCTGGTATTTGACAAATTTGTGGTAGAGCTTTCAACACTATAGCAATGCCCAAGCCACTCATAGTAAGAGAAAACTGACAGATGAGTGGAACAACACAGATTATCAGGCACTATTTCCAGAAAGTTTCCATAAAATTCCATAAGATTGGGAAAGACACCCATCATAAGTCCTTTTTGGTTTTTTTCCTAGATCAATTCTTGGAAAGAGATAGCAGGCTAGGGAAAGTGGAAGGTCAGAAGAAAACTCTCAAAAAAGATAAACTGAGACAGTGACTGTAACAATGGACTTGAGTCTCAAGCAATGCTGGGGATGGGGCAAGACAGGGCAAGACTCAGATCTAAAGCTCACTGGGTTGCTGTCAGTCAAAGTAAAGGTCAAAAGCACCTAACAACAAACCTCACCTACTCCCCTCTTTCTTCCAGGAATGTGATGGTACATTGGATTATAGTTGGACGATGAGACAACTTTGTGAATCAAGGTACAACCAAAGATGAGCCGATGCCACTGTAAAAGTACCCTAAGAGTTTCCCCTCCTCTTTCTTTTCCTCCACCATCATGTTTTGTGTGGCTCTGTTTTGTCTTCACATAAGACTTTAAGGATCAAGAGGTTTCTGGCCAAAAAACAAAAGGAGAACTGTCCTATTCCTTTGTGGATTCGAATAAGGATGACAATAAAGTCAGGTGCAACTCCACAAGGAGACACTGGAGAAGAATTGAGCAGGGTCTCTAAGGAGTCGCACGCATGGCGGAGCGCACATACTGAATCCGGAGCATCACATATGTGAGGTTGACTGACCTGCTACCATATCAAGTTTAAATTATGTGACAATCTGATCACTTCCTATAGAACACGTGTGGTTTTTATGTACCCACGTTTTAAAAAAAATATGAGACTTATGGTGTAAAAAACAAACCAACAGAGAACTTCCAGAAGTGCAGGATTGCTGTGGGAGGGGTTGTGGTACTAGAGATACTGTAGCTAATGTTAGAAGGATCTTAGGTGAAAGCAGGGAATACCAGGGGAATGTCTATTTATGTTTCATTGATTTTGCAAAGGCATTTGATTGTATGGATCATAACAAACTGTGGTTGACTCTAAGAAGAATGGGAATCCCAGACCACTTGATCATGCTAATGCAAAACCTATACTTGGACCAGGAGGCAGTCATAAGAACAGAGTAAGGAGACACTGCATGGTTCAAAATCTGGAAGGGTGTCCACCAGGGATGTGTTCTGTCTCCATAACTTTTTAATCTATATGCAGAACAGATCATCTGGGAGGCTGGGCTGTATGAGGCGGGCTGTGACATCAGGATTGGAGGAAGATTCATAAACGATCTGCGTTATGCAGATGACACAACCCTGCTTGCTGAAACTGAGGAGGACCTGAAGTGCTTGCTGCAGAAGGTCAAGGACTGCAGCCTTCAATATGGATAGAAGCTCAACATCAAGAAAACAAAGATTCTCACCACTGGACCAACTGGCAGCATCAAGAATGATGAAGAAAGAGATTGAGACTGTTAAGTTTTCATTTGCTTGGCTCCAAAAACAACACTCTTGGTACCAGCAGCCAGGAAATCAAGAGACGAATTCCACTGGGAAAGTTGGCTCTCAGGGACCTCTCTAGAGTACCAAAGAGCAATGATGTCAGTCTGGAGACTGTGTATCTGATCCAGGCCATAGTCTTCGAAATTGCTTGCTATGCTCTCAGAGTTGACAGAGAATTGATGCCTTTTAGCTGTGGTGCTGGAGAAGAGTGTTGAATATATCATGGACTACTAAAAGAACAAAGAGGTTGACCCTGGAGAAGGTGAAACCAGGCTGCTCCTTGGAGGCAAGTATTCTGAAGCGTCATCTGACATACTTGGACATGTTACAAGAAGGAACCACTCCTTGGAGAGGGACATCATGCTTGGGAGGGTGGAGGGACCCTCAATGAGATGGACTGATTCAATCACTGGGGTAATGAAGTTAGGTGTGTCAGAATCATTAAGATTGGCACAGGATAGAGCAAGGTTTAGGGTTCTTGTTACATAAGGTTGCTGAGTCGCAAATGACTCGATGACACATAACAACAACAACAACAACAACAACAGTTAAATTAGCAAAAATTCTATGTCTTCCCACCTCTGGCCTTTGTACAAGAGTCCTAATAGCACACATAGTTAAGCACTAGGCTGCTAACTGAGAGGCTGGTAGTTTGGACACAAGACTCATCAACAACCTATGTTATGCAGATGACACAACCTTGCTTGCTGAAACTGAGGAGGACCTGAAATGCTTGCTGCAGAGGGTCAAGGACTGTAGTCTTCAATATGGATTGAACCTCAACATCAAGAAAACAAAGATTCTCACCACTGGGCCAATTGGTAACATAGTGATAGATGGAGAAGAGGCAGAGATTGTTAACAGCTTCAGCTTGCTCAACTCCACAATCTTGGCACCAGCAGTCAGGAAATCAAAACATAAGTTGCATTAGGAAAATATGCTATCAGGGACCTCGCTAGAGTGCTAAAGAGCAATGATGTTAGTTTAGAGACTAAGGTGTGCCTGATACAGGCCATGGTCTTTGCAACTACTTACTATGCAACAGAGGGCTGAACAATGATCAAGGATAACAGAAGAAGAATTGATGCTTTGAGTAGTGGTGCTAGAGAAGAGTTTTGAACATACCATGGACTACCAAGAGAACAAACAGGTCTGTCCTAGAATGGGTGAAATCAAGCTGCTCTTTGGAAGCAAGGATTTTGAAGCTCTGTCTCACATACTTTGGCCAGGATGCCTGGAGGGACCAATCTTTGTAGAAGGATATAATGCTTAGAAGGGTCAAGGGACAGTACAGCAAAAAAAGACCCCAGATGAAATGGACTGACACAATAATTGGGATAATGAGGGTAGGTATGTCAGAGACAGTGAGATTGGCTAAGAATAGAGCAGGGTTTAGAGCTGTTGTGCATAGGGTCAGTATGAGTCGTAGTCAACTCGACAGCACATAACAACAAAAATAAGCATCTCCACCAGAGAAAGAACTGGTACTCTTCAGACAGATTACAGGCCAAAACTCCTGTGAGGTAGTTCTGCTTGGTGACGCAGAGCTGAGTCCAAAGTAATCCAATGGCACTTAACAAGTAACAATATGGTCTTTGTTGATAAGATTATTTCTTTCCTTTTCTTACCTGACCACTGCAGAAGGATCAAGGTAGCATCGAGTTTCCAGATCCCAAACAATCCTTTTTTTTATGCATTCTGCTTGGTTTCTGAATTCCCTGTCCTATAAAATAAGAGAGAAATTCTGGTACCTCTGAAATACAGCATGATCCTGCTCAATTTGCAGTACATCTTAAGAATGGATTTGATCACACTGTTTTTCATTACTATTGTTTTTGTTATTGTTGATTACCTTTGGGTCTAGCAGGCCTGAAGCCCCTCTACAACTACTGACATGTATCAGAGAGTTTCCGGAGGCATGTTATTTAGGAAGTGGATGCCACTCCTGCTTCCAATTTCATTACTATTACTACTACTATTATAAGTACTGTTATTACTAATACTGCAACTGTCAAAGAATATAAAACTATAATTCAGAGATGGAACCCTATATATCTGGTCTGTTGGTTAGTTTAGAGGTAAGGAGTTGCACTGCTAATGCAAAGGCACATGGTTCAAATCCATCTGTTGCTCTTCAGGAGAAAGAGGGGCAATCTCCTCCTGTATGATTTACTCTGAAAAACCAAACAGAGGGTCAGATATGGGTTGGTTCTAGCTCAACTGTATATAACAACAACAATATTGTAACTATGTTCAACACCTTAAATTTTATGGCACTTAACTATATTAAGAATTTACTTTGTAATACTTTATCAATATAAATCTTACATCAATTGAGGACTAAGTCCTGCACATTCACTTACATAACCTCAATCAGTGATTCTTAACTCTTACATACTTATTAGAACCATTCGAGAGGTTCTGGAGAAGGGGGGGGAAATCAGTGACTGGGCATCAGTATTAAAGGAAATGTTTATGTAACTTATATGGAACATATCTTGGAATTTGTCATTGTTTTAAAAACTTGACAGATGACTGAAAGGTGTCATGAGGGGTGAAGACGTTTTGGTGGCAGGGTCCTTGGAGAGCTGGGCTGCTAACTCACAGGTCAAGATTCTCTGGCAGTTTGAATCTGCCAGATGCTCCTCAGGGGAAAGATTGGCAGGGTTTTTCCACATGATTTATAGCCCTGGAAAACTGATGAAAGAAGAGTCAAAATCAAGTTGATGGCAATGAGTAAGAATGAGCCAGGGTTGCGATCTACTGATTCAGCTGATGTAGGCTAAATGGAATATATACAGTGATGAGAGAAAATATTGCACAGTACCTTTCAAATGTTACTGGTCTTACCTCTCATTTGAAATATTTAGAGCCAGATATTGAAAAGACTTCAGATGGCCTGAAATAATCTTGAAAATTTTTAAAGCTCAAACCAGAAATATCCCCTGAAATTATCTAAAACCAAATGATAGCTTACCTTAACTAGTAAAAAAATGCCTGTTTTGAGCATTGTGCTCTTTTACGATGTATCTATTTGGGGCCAAAGTGGTAACAGTAACTTGAAAAATTCTGTTCCTATTAAATAGGAAATTTAAGAGACAGTGTTAAAAAGCCCTGGTGGTGAAGTTCACTACGGTGTAGTGCTGATAAATAATCCAATGGCACCTAACAAGTAACAATATGTTCAGGCATCTGCGATGGCCTGAATCCATGGGAGGAAGATATCCAGCCTCCTCCTCTTAAGATTCGAAGCCTAGGAAATTTAGTGGAGGGGCTGCTATGCATCAGAATCATGGACTTGCCAGCAGTGAGTTAAGTTTTATACTCATGATAATGGGAGGAGTTACTTTGAAAAGAAGGATGAGAATCATTGTAGAACCCAAAGAATGTAATCAATGTCACTGAGCTTTTTTTTTTTTTTACTTGTAGTATGCCATCAAATCAGATCCAACTAGCACAGAAGGAGATTGCCTCTCCTCCAGCTGAGCAACTGGTGGATTCGAACTGCGCACCTTCAGGATTGCAGTGCAGCTTCTTGCTACTAGGCCACCAGAGCTCTATCCCTGAGTTTTATGTGTGGAATCTGTTGAATCAGGGGTTATGTTCTATTGTGTATACTTCTTGCCACAACAATGTAAAACAAATTCTGGGGTGAGGGGGAATTCAACCATCCTTACTTCACAAAAAGTTTTATGAAATGTTTCTACTAACAATTATTAGTTCAAATAAGCATTTACAAATGTTTTACACTATCTTCTATATACTTGGTAAACAAGTATATATTAAAAAACACATTTAATTTCAACTTAAATGTCCACCAATAGGGGATACAGTGATGTGAAAACTTTTCCAAGATACATTATAAAGTAGAGGGGGGGAACCCCAACAAGTCACAAAGCAGGCTACTTGTTGTGTAAAGAAATGATGGGAGGAAATGTGTATATGTATATACATACGTACTTGTATGTGTGTAAGAAGCAAAAATTGAACTTGATTCATTATGATTAGGCATTTTATATGCCATTGGCTTTAAAAAATTCTTTTATGTCCTGAATAAAGCAAAAGGTAACAGAAATTTCCTAGCTGTCCTAATTCCAAATCAATAATAACAAATATTCCCTTGGTAAGTTTCTGTTAAGGAAGCTCTGGTTGCCTAGTGGTAAGGAGCTGCACTCCAACCCCAAAAGGGGAATTGTTTGAATCCACCAGCTGCTCCCTGAGAGAAAGATGGGTAATCTCCTCTTATCATTTACAACCTCTGAAAACCCACTGAAAGGTTAGCTATGAGTCAGTTCCAACTTAACAACAATATTCTGTTGTTTCTTTTAAGCATCTGTTATTTATTTCATGAGCCTGTCTTCTGAAATCTAACTCCCTTGTACTTTTCTCAAAGAGACCAGTAACACAGGTGACTTAGTAAATAGGTGTAAAGGAATCAGGCCAAAGCAAGATGAAGGACTTTGACTGCATATTTCTTAATTTTATTCTGAACTGTGATTATATTAAAAATATAACAAATAAATACATTTAAAATTAAAAGAAAATTTTATTTAAATAAATTAGTTTGTCTGCTAGGCTTTAAGATATCGGGAGGCATTTTCATCAGATGTACATATAAACAACTACTTTATTTTGACATGTAAATGTTTTGACAGGTGGCCTACATAAATTACAATAGTTCATAATATGCTTTATCACATATAAAGCCAAAGTAAACCTACATACATCAGCCTCTCACCTCAGGGCGGTTAAGTTCTCCTTCCTCCTCTTCATAGGGACCACCAACGATGAATGCATCAGGAATGTTATTAGCTCCTGGGGCCAGAATATTAGCAATAGGCCACTTCTTGGGCCGGGGAAGAGGCTCTCTTTCACCTCCAACCTTCAGAGTTCCATTTTTGAATAATATGGGGGAATCTTTCTACAGAAATAAATACCACACACTAGAACATTGTAAAATAATTCGAAATGGACAAAAAGATTACTGATAGAGCTTTTCAGTGGAATACTGGATACCATCCAGTACCATACAGATCCTTCTATGATTATATTTGCTTTTATCTTTGAGATTTTTCATTACTCTGCCATTTATAGAAGAAAATTGATAATGCAAACTTTTTTGTCTGTAAACATGCAAATATATTTTGTCAGTTGAGATGTAATTTGATTTTTGCCTTGTGCCTGATTAGTTTTTAAATGTTAGCTACTTCTAATATTTCTTCAGACTCTTCTCTGAATCAGTTTTCATACTTTACCAATTCTCTCATTAATTACTTAAATAAAATCTCTGATTACTTTGTAATTTTACATTTAAATGAAATTCATATAATTAATTTTAAAGCAATTTTTAAAAATTATGCTTTAAAAAACAAACTCAAAACTAACAAAGGCTAAAAATATATTTTCATATCTTACAGCCTATCAAAACTATATTTGCAATGAAAATGTATATATAAATAAGCAATTTAAAGGAGAAAATTTTAATCCAACATTTAAATTAAAAGGTACTATATAACACTAATAATACATTATATGCAAATTAAAGTAAGGAGATACAATTTTCAACCACTAAATTGGCAAAATGAATGTCTAAAACTCAAGTACTGGAAAGAATTGAAAGGAAATGGTATTTTTTTAGAACAACTTGGAAATATAAATTAGTTTTAATTTTGTGGCTTCTAATAAAATTTCTATTTCCATGTCCTACAGCTAAACAATTCTAGGGGGTTTTTTGTTCATCTTAAGAGATTTTTATGAAAAAGAGTACTTCTGGAATGGCAGAGCGGTCTCTGAAAACCCACTCTTCAAGGAGAGTATTAAAAACACCAGCAAAAAAGGTCAACTTTAAATTTTTCAGAACTCATGAAATAAACTAAAGATCTACAAAATATGAATGATGTTTATTTCATTTTTTAAAAAAAATAAATTTTACAAAAGATTTTTTTCACTTTAAAAAGAAACTGGCACAAAGTAGAGAGAAAAAATAATAAATATACAGGAATTCCTTTTTTAAAAAAAAACAAGATGAATCTTAAGAAGGACAATGATCTTGAGCACTACTACACAGGGGCTCTACAGGGAAAATTTTAACTAAGTTGAAGGATTAGTAATATTTTGTTTTAGTGAAATTGGAGAAGAATAATCAAGAGAAATATAGAAAAAGAATCTAGTATCCTGTGTCTTATATCTGCACACCAGGCTTTGAAGTTTGGGCTTTTAAGTATCCAAAAAGAAAGCTATAAAAATATTAAACATTAAAACCAAGGACTATAAACTTCATTAAAGACAAACTTGGAAGAACTCTAGACATCCTAATCCACAACATAAACAGTCTTCCAAGCATCCTGGAAAATCTACAACCAGGAGAGGATAAAATAGATGAATGAGACCTTCTAAGAATCAAATCCCTATGCACATAAAAAACTTCTCCATCAATATAAAATAAAGATAATGAAAAAGAAAAACAAAAACAACAACTTCTCCAATAGGGTAAAAAGGGAAGCCACATATGGGAAAAATATATTTGGTAATGACATGTCAGACAATGGACTTATATCTAGAATTTATAAAATACATAAGCACCACAAGATAAAGGTAAACAACCCAATTGAAAAATGGGAAGTTCACTAAACATCAGAATAAGGAGGCACTAAAAGCCTCAGTCAGATGGATGACACTGTGACTGTAACAATGGGCATAAGAAATTAGAGATGATGAAGATGGCACAGGATAGAGCAAGGTTGAGATATCTTGTTCATAGGGTCACTGTTCCCAGAAACAATTGCAAAGTTCAAACAACAAACACAGGGGAGGTTGTGGAGAGATTAGAACTCTTATTCATTGCTGGTGGGAATTTGAAATGGTACAACTACTGTGGAAGGGGTCTGGTGCTTTTCAGAAAGTTAGAAATAGAAATACCATTTGACCCAGCAATTCTACTACTGGGAACATACCCTAGAGAAACCAGAGCCATGACTCAAACTGATGTATGCACACCCACAGAGTCACTTTGAGTCATACTGACTTGACAGCACCCAACAATAAAAAAAAAAAAAGTACAAAATGATGAAGGAAATCTAAAAGGAAAGAGGTCTATATAGATATATACCTATATTTTATATTGCTGATTTAATAACATAAAAACATTTGACAACTGACTGCTTACATTCTTGCTAAAGCTTTCACTTTTTTCTTTTTTTTTATTATTCTTCCTATTTTTTTCCCTCTCAAAAAGCTGAACAAAGAAATTCCATTATAACCCAGCTATTCCACAGCGTGGAATATAGCCCAAGAAAATGAGAACTGAGGCTCAAATGGAAACTTGTACATCAGTGTTCATACCAGCATTATTCACCATTACAAGAACAAGGAAACAGCCTAGATATCCGAACAAAAATGAACGGATTGAGAAGTTGTAGTATATTCATATAATGGGATACTGTACAGCATGCAGAAGCAATCATTTTATAAATTACTTCCTAATTTGGGAGGGACTGGAGAGCTCTATGCTGAGTGAACTAACTCAGTCAAACAAGGACAAATACGGTATAAAACCATTATAGTACTTCCGCTTTAAATATTGTGAAAACATTACAGCGGAATGGATTTTTTCCCAGTGGTTAGGTCAAATGCAGTTACATCATAGCAACAGTATGTTTTGCACAATTTAAGGCTGCTTTGGCTGGTTCTTTAGTCAGCTTCTTCCTCTGATTCCTCTTCTTCAGCAGTTTCTAGCCAGGTTAGCCACTGATTCACCTGGAACAAAGCCTTGCCTTTCCCCAGAAATTCTTGGGTTATATCTTCTTTCCAAGCCAAAAAAGCTTCTTCTTCAATAATTTCCATGTCGTAAAAGTAAACAAAAAAGTGAAGTAACATGCCTTTTTGGGAAGTTGCTGTTGAAACAGTGGACCTGTAGAGCATACAGGGCACTGACTTGATCAACATGATCATGTAGGAATTTCTGCATTACTGGCTTGAAAGAAAGCAGCAGTTGTTTTTTCTGCTCTACTTGTTCTTTGGAAGCAGTAGAGGAAGAATCTGTTTCATCACTGGGTGGGTTTACTTCACTAGAAATATATTGTAAGAAGCTGATCATTAGAATGTTCACAAATCCTTTATCTACATGAAGTTTGGGAGAAATATTATCTTTAATCCATTTGTATATGGTTTGAGGGGATGGATCCAGCTTTATTTGCTTTAATAGTTCTTTCTCTAGTTTGAGGAGTGGGAATAAGAAACTCAGTCCCTTTCCTTCCAGAATCTCCAGCATACAGTCTTTATTCTGATCAATTTCTGGAAGCATCTTCTGCATATTGACCTTGCTTTGTTGAAAAAGTTGTTTTTTTTTGTAGTGTAATGTCTTAATCATAGTCTACCATCAAATATTTTAGGAGTATCTTTAATGTTTAGATAGTATATTAGCAGCATGCAATAATTACATAGTAAGTTCTCAAGCAAAAGCAGTCTATTGCAAGGACCTTCTTTGCTGCCAGTTATCATAGGCTCTTTTAAGTTAGAAAACTGAATAGCAACACTGAATACTGTAGAAATGCACTTTGCTCAGTAATACTTGAGTTGTTGCAATATTTATCCATTTGGTTGTTACAGAAAAATTCTTAACTGTAATTGATGGTTGTTGCCGTAATAGTATATTGCCTGTATTTCTACGTCTAGTAATGCTAAAATTTTAATATCCTTGAGCCTGGGCAAGTGCACAAGTCTTTTTAAAAGAAACATGGTTTACTTGCACAAAACTGATCAGTTTTGCGAGATCATTAATGCCCTTGAAGTGGTTCTTGTGGGTGTGAAACAAATGGTGAGAATTTTAATTGGTCCCTCTTATTATAGTATTGAAATTAAGTCTACTTAATTTATCAAGTCATGTTCATGCCCTGATTTTATATACTTGTATCTATCAATAAACATTACGATGCTTGAAAAAAACAAAAAAAAAAACCCATTATAGTAGAATAAGTATGAGGATCCAAGGTGGGAGTGGGGGGTGGCAACAGAGGGTTGGGGATGGGGGGTAGGGTGTTTAACCATAAGGTTGTACAATTTGATGGGTGGGTGGGGTGAAGGAAATGGGAAGGATTTTTAATCAAAAACAATGTATTCAGACTTTGTAAATAAATCAGAATAAAATTTAAAAAAGAAAAATAGTTATATACTTTTTAGATTGAAAACCTTTAAAATGTCAAAGCAGCATTTAAAAAAAAATCAACAAAAAACACTGGCCCCTAGGGAGAGCTGCCCAGCCCCTGCGGAGGACCACCTGGCCCTGGGGAGAGCCTCCTGGTGTGTATGAGGAACTTTATCTAAGCCACTTTCCTTCATCTCCTCCTCCAGTAGATCTGTAAGTAGCACCTCCAAAGCTCTTTTCTTTGTAACTCTTATGTTTGTTCTCTCTAGGTTTGCTCCTTTTCCCATAGGTAACCTGAACACAGAGTCTTGTTTCAGAACCTAAACCCTGAGCCTGGTTCCAGAGACAAAAGTGGAATATAACTGCCAGCTAAGGAAGCAAGGTGGATGGACCACCAAAGTTCAGCCAGCCATTTCTACTGGACTCACCTACACAAACACCTTGCAGTCCAGAGGATAGAAAATATCATCTAACTATACAAGAAGGCATGCAGCTTCAAATCAAGACCAACAGTAAAGTATTAAAGTGAGCTCCCCTTCCCCTTTATTTCAACGACCCTGTCCAGCATGAAGCAGCCAGAGAGTCTGTGCCCCTATTCTCAAATGGGAAACCCACAAATAAAAAAAGAGAATCTCTTTGTTAAAAAAAGGAAATCACCCTTAGACTATGCCATCATTACCCTGTCTTTTCAGACCTGTTGGATCTTTCACATTTCCTTTGCCTACTCCCTCCATCCACCAAATTGTGTAACCCTGTCATTTCATCCCAACTACCCTAACCCTTCTGCTTCTACCCTTTATCTTTCTTGGATGCCATACACTTTTTTTTACAAGAAATAAATACTTTTTTTATTTTTGGAAAAAAACCAACAATAATCACATTTTAAAAAATCACAAAAAACCAAACCAACAAATTTTTAAAATATTTACTTTGCTTTATAAATAATTTCAATAAATCCAAAAGAAAGAGCACATAGATCTTTTGAAATGGTGAGCAAATAAAAGGCCATTTCAATGGGGGAAAAAATAATGACAACTAAGACATTTTAATGCAATCTCAAAATTGGATAGAGGACAAGAGCAAATCCACCTTACACAACTGTATGAGTTATACAGCCCCAATCTATCTGGGATGGTCCCAATTCTACTACTAAAAGCACTGTACTATAGAGACTCCCAGAGCCCTTAGAAAAAGTGACTCATGCTGCACAAAACCAGAGTCAGAGTCAACCACATACAGAACCGTGATAAGAAAATAGGTCAAACTATAAACTGAAAGCTATAGCTTTAGCCAACAAGTTTGAAATCTTCATCTAGTCTCAGAAAACCCACAGCCAGTCATTCTGTATCTAGAAATCTAGCCTGAGAAGGTAAACTGGAACAGAGAGAAAGCTTTTAAAATGAAGTATATTGTACCGAAAGGAATTGGCAGATACAGAAGAATTTAATGAAATAGCATTTGAGCCAGAGCCTATGGTGATAAAAGCAGAAGTTCAAGCTGCTTTGAAGGAAATAGCAAAAAATAAGGCTCCAGGAATAGATGGTATACCAATTGACATATTTCAGCTAACAGATGCTGC
>NW_006399808.1:9802763-9808330 GCF_000299155.1 Elephantulus edwardii | reverse complement strand
GACTAGGGAGGATAGAAGGAGAATTGACGCCTTTGAGCTGTGGTGCTGGAGAAGAGTATTGAATGTACCATGGACTGCCAAGAAAACAAACAGATTCATCACAGAGAGGATTAAACCAGGCTGCTCCTTGGAGGCAAGGATTCTGGGGCTTCGTCTGACATACTTTGGACGTGTTGTAAGGAGAAACAGGTCTTTAGAGAGGGACATCATGCTAGGTAGAGTGGAGGGACAGCGCAGGAGGGGAAGACCCTCTATGAGGTGGATTGATTCAGTGACTGGGGTAATCGGGTTGGGTGTGTCAGAGGCAATGAGAGTGGCACAGGATGGAGCACGGTTTAGGGCTGTTGTACATGGGGTCGCTATGAGTCGCAAACGACTCGACGGCATATAACAACAACAACAACAATATTGGGTAAAACCTACAAAATGTTTGCATATTCTTTACCATGAAAATATTTTTAATAACATAAACTATCCGTAATTCATAATATATATATAAAACTATGCCTATAAAGGTAAAATAAATTTGATACAAAATTTATTACAAAATTTGATACAAAAAAAATAGATACAAATGGAATAAAAGCAGGCAAAGAGTGCAGATGTGCTTGTACAATTTGTGTAAATATCTTGTGGTACAGCTTTACCTCCCCAGTTGATGGAATTTGCAGACCAACCATGTAGTTCTGCTGGGGCCCAGCTAAAACAAAGGACTCAGGCACAGAGTAGGCTGCCTCCAGCGTGACTCTCAGTAGATTGCTCCCCAAGATCTGGGCTGAGGTCAGTAATGGCTCTGACACAAATACTTTCACTTCAAGACTGCATTGCTGGGAAAGAAGAAAAGGATGCAACATTTCAAAAATGACAAAGGCACCCCCTCTGACATTATCTCCAATTAATTCTTAACACTGTTCTAGGGAAGAAAATCAAAGTGAGTTCTTTCCATGCTGAGCACTGAAATAATTTTCTCTAGGTCCCAGGAGTTAGACACACAGCCCAGAATAACTTTCTCTCTAAGACAGACTTGTCATGCTACGATACTGAGGCTAAATGTATACATACACAGACAATCAGAAGAAAAAACCCAGAAGGTTGTGTATTTTAAAAAAAAGTAAGAAGCCCTGGTGGCATTATCATTAATCAGTTGACTGCTAATGGAAATGCCATTAGTGTGAGCCCATCAGCGCTTTGATGGCAGTCAGCTCTAGAGACTTGTGGTTGTTAAGTGCCATTGAGTAGTAGACAACTGATAGTGACCCTATGAATGAAAGACCTGAACACCTGTATAACTTTTATCGTTTCTCCAAGTTCACAGAGTTTCTGGAGGCAAGCTATTTCGGAAGTGGATGCCACTCTTGCTTCCAAGCCTATTTTAATATGGGAGCTCCACCAAACACTGTCCACCATGGGTAACCATTATCACATTTGACACATCAATGTCAGTGTTTAGCATAATAGCAATCACGAGTTACCTCTGTATAGCAAATGGACAGACCAGTGCTATACTACTTAGAAGAATGTTTGACCAAAAACAATTAAAACCAGGCCTGAGGGCCACAGATTAAAATCACCCACCTTTGGTATGGTAGCATAACTTTCTATCCACTAGGCCAATAGAGCTTTCTCTAGACTCACAGAAATTCTATGAACAGATCTAACCCTTGCCCCATCCTACGCCATCCTCACAATCCAAGACATGCTTGAGCTCATTCTTACAGTCACCATCTCAATCCATCATGTTGAGGATCTTCTGTTCTTCTCTGACCTTCCACTTCTTTCGGTATGATGTCATTTGTCATTTCCCAAGGACTAGAACCTTAACTGCTGTTAAGTGCCATTGAGTCATACATGGCTCATAGCAACCCTATGAATAAAGGACCTGAACACTGAAAATCTTATTGAGCAGTTCGACTCTTCCTCATAGGAATGCTAGGTCAGGATTACGCATCAATGACAAGTTTGGTTCGGTTTATACTAAAATGTTAATAGTCCATACAGAAAAATAAGTATAGTAAATTTAAAGACACCCAACAACAATTTCAACCAATGATCTAGAGCACTTCATGGATTCATTGGCCAACTGAAAGTCTTTGGTGAAATGTCTTTTTAACACAAAGACTGTATCTCTTCCACCTTTTGATGAGTCAGTCAATATTTTACTCATAAAACTTTTCAGTATTGCAACTTCAAAGCTTGATTTTTTTTAGTTCTCTTACCTTGAGAAATGCTGAGCAAATATTTCCAGTTTGGTTCTCTAACTACAGGCCTTTGCACATGTCATTATAATACTTTGCTCTGTCTTCTTGGAACTCTTCAGTTTATTTATGTCCTTATTTCTTCCATTTGATAGCAAGTTTGGAGTCAGTTCTGGTATCCACCTTGGCCTTTTCTTTTTTCCTAGCTTTTTAACGGCCTTTTATTTTCTTGATATAAGATATTCCTGAAGTCATTCCACAACTTGCCTGGTCATTGTGTTCAATGCATCAAGTTTGTTCTTGAGATAATCTCTAAAATCAGGATACTTCAGCTTTCGTGGACCTTTAATTTTGAAATTCAACTTCAACTTTCATATGGGCAAATGACAGTCTGTTCCACAGGTACCCCTGGCCTTGGCTTCTCCATCATCTCTTCCCACAGATGTAGTCTACCTGATGCCAATGTATTTCATCCAGTGAAGTCCATATGTTAAGCTGCTATTTATGTTGAGAAAAGGTACTTGTTGCATCTACTGGTGTCTACTCATTCAAAATTAAAAAGAGTGAAGAAAATTAAAGATGTACGAAAACAATGGACCAATGGCTGACAATGACCTATCTTCTGTGATCCTGAGAGCTGAGGATCCAGAGAGTGTATGTCAGCACTACTGTATTACTTTTACTATTACCACTCTAAAAGGGATCACAATAGGAAGTCCTGGGGCTAGTAAGGGGAAAATGTAGAGCAAAAGTAAAAATTACATTTAATAGGGACTGGTAAAGCTCTCTCAAATATGACTCTTAGGTAATTTGCACACCTGGACAAACCCTTTCCTTTGGCATTCCCACCAACAGCACTCTGTCTGAGTTGCAAAAAGCTTGAACCAGCCTGTGGCTGGGGGCTGATATGTGGCTCTCACACTATATATATATATATATCTCACACTATATATATATATATATCTCACACTATATATATATATATATCTCACACTATATATATATATATCTCAGCACCTGAAGAAGCTACTTATCTCCAAGAGAAATGAGAAACCAAGCTCAGAAAGCAAACCAGTGGTACAACCTTCCAGTCCTCTGAAAACCTTTTCCTTCCCCAGTAACCAGTTGTTTCCAGTACCCACTAAGCCAGGTGTTTTCACAAATTATTCCATTTAATCAGTCAAGACACAGCTCTAGAAGACAACATAACCATGGAAGGTTACTCACTCACTCATTGCCCTTACATCAGAATCAACTAGTAGCTGACCCTCTGGCAGATTTTCCAAGGCTGTAAACTGCACTGGAGGAGACTGCCCACCTCTCTCCACAGAGCAGCTGGTGGATCTGAACATTCTACCTTTAGGTTGGCAGTGCAATGCCTTACCCACTAGGTCATCAGAGTTCTAATGGAAGATTATGTCTTTCCTATCTACACCTGGTCAAAGAAAGCATTTATGTGCTCTGTGTCCTTGTGATGATCATCCTTTGCCAATTAATCAGACTGTGTCACTATCAGTCATATTGAATTGTGGGCTCCTCACAGGTAGGCTGCTGCCTTATCTATCCCTGCTGTTCTGAGCCTATCACTAGGCAAGTAAGCTAGTGACAAAGGAGGTGCTTAATGTATGGAACTGAGCCTTAATATAGATTAGCTTGTTAACACTAAATGGCAAGTTGAAACGTTGAGTATTACAACTCCAGTTACCTTACCACCTGGACGAACAATTTCTAGGGGTGAGCCTGGCACAGGATGCAGTGGGATCATTGCTTCAAATGAACTCTCTCCTGTAAAAACAAGACTAAGTTTAGACTCAAAGAAAGAAGAATTAAATTAGCACAACCGCAAGAAAAGACAAATGTGGTCACCTTCTCTTATAAAAAACAACAGTCACTGCTCAGTTGATTCCAACTCCTATCAACACTATGTTGTTGTTCACCATAGAGTCACAATCCACCAATAGCTGACAGGAGGAGATTGTCCATCCTTCTCCCACAAAGGAGCTAGTGGCCGTAAACTGCATGCCTTTGGGACTTCAGTGCAGCTTCTTGCCACTAGGCTGCCAGAGCTCCTTAGGAACTCTATAGGGTAGAACAGAATTGTCCCATTGGATTCTCAGGCTGTAAATCCTCACAGAAGCAGACTTCCACATCTTCTGCCTCTGGGGTAGGTGACAGGTTTGAAAGGCTAACTTCTCAGTTAACATTGAAGCTCTTAACCACTGTATCACTAGGGCTTCCAGTTTCTCCTATCTCTCCTACTCACAGCACCTCCCTCTCAGGCCCACCCCTCCATCTCTCTGGGGCTAACTGTGTATGGTTGTGATAGCCTTTGTTTCTACTTTTGGGTAAATGACATATTTAAATCTGACCTTCCAGTAAAGGAAGCAGATCCACCACAGCTTGACCAAGAACTAAGATCTTCTCATCTTTCTGCTTCTTTTCCTTTGGTAAAACTTCAGTCATCGTTACTAGGAAAAAAAGAAAGAAAATGAGAACATTTCTAGTTCACCATCAGGTAATCAAGATGCAGCAAGCAAGTAAAGTATCATCAAAGAAATATAACTAAATATAAATGAAGTTAAAAGTAAAGGAGGCACCAAGAATATCAGTGAACTTCCAGTAGAAAGAGTGGACTGCTTCAGGGACTTTCAAAGTTTTTGAAAAATTATAAAAAGAGATGTATTTTATGTATGATCATGTATAAACTATGATGCATATACTTAAAGACACTTGCTAAGATATTTCATATAGTATTCATCCTTATGAGTTCAAACCCATTAAGTATTTTATATTCTATCTTCTTCTTATTGTTGCTATTTGCCATTGAGTTGCATAGTGACCCTATCTACAGTAGCTCTGAACCCTGCTCTATCCTGAGCCAGCATTATTGTCTCTGACACACCTACCCTAATTGCCCATCACTGAATCAATCCATCTCATTGAGGGTCTTCCTCTCTTGAGCTGTCCCTCCATTTTTCCAAGCATAATGTCCCTCTCCAAGCACTGGTCCCTCCTTGCAAAATGCCCAAAGCATGTCAGATGAAGCTTCAGAATCCTTGCCTCCAAGGAGCAGCCTGGTTGCACCCTCACTCTAGGATAAACCTGTTTGTTCCCCTAGCAGTCCATGGTATATTCAATACTTTTCTCCAGCACCATGGCTCAAAGGCATCAATTTTCCTTCTATCATCCCTAGTCATTGTCTAGCTTTTTGATGCATAGCATGCAATTGTTAACAATCTCAATCTCTTCACTGTTTATCATGATGCTGCCATTCGGACCAGTAGTGAGTATCTGTTTTCTTGATGGTGAGCTTCAATTTATATTGATGGCTGCAGTTCTTTTTTTTTTTTTTAAATTTAGGTTGTTTATTTT
>NW_006399808.1:9782146-9796804 GCF_000299155.1 Elephantulus edwardii | reverse complement strand
GCGGCGTTCCCCGGTCTGGCAGGGGCGTTCCCGGTCTGGCAGTGGCGTTCCCCTGGTCTGGCGGGCGGCCGCGTGCATTCCCCCTGCATTCCCCCCAGCGGGCGGCGGGGTGGCGTTCCCCGGTCTGGCAGCCTGGCCCTCGCGCTGTGTCGCCCTCGCACTGCGTCGCCTGCAGTTCTTGACCTTCTGCAGCAAATGCTTCGGGTCCTCTTCAGTTTCAGCAAGTAAGGTTGTGTCATCTTACTTTATATAAAAGATATTACTGGTCATAATCTCCTTCTATTTATTTTACCAATAACCAAAATAAGGTCACAATCTTCCGTTTGAAAAGCCCAGTTCCAAACCTTGCCACACTGCCTCCCCCAGGGTCTGGCCGACCTTGGGGTGATCCACAGAGCATGCAAGTTACATGCAATATTTTTCACTGCACCACTATGATGTTTTCATCCGTTTAAAAAAATTAAAAGTATACTATGGGAAAGGGAGAATAACGTAATAAATACTCATCATCTCCACATAATAATTGTCAATGTGTTTGATTTGCTTCATCTACTTTTGTGTTAATGGAAATTAAAGGTTTATGACACTTGGGTGCTAAATTAAATGCACAGAAACCAAAATGTTCATTTTCCACCTAACCAAAATCAGTAATGGCAAGTATATGATTAAATATAACATACAACCCTGCTTTCTGAAACTGAGGAGGACCTGAAGCGCTTGCTGCAGAAGGTCAAGGACTGCAGCCTCCTATATGGATTGAAACTCAACATCAAGAAAACAAAGATTCTAACCACTGGGCCAATTGGCAGCATCAGGATGGATGGTGAAGAGATTGAGGCAGTTAACAGTTTTAGTTTACTTGACTCCACAGTAAACACTCTTGGTAACAGTAGCCAGGAAATAAAGAGATGAATTGCATTGGGAAAGTCAGCTATGAGGGATCTCTCAAGAGTACTGAAGTGCAACGACGTCAGGTTGGAGACTAAGGTGTGCTTGATCCGGGCTATAGTCTTCACAATTACATGCGATGCATCAGAGAGTTGGGGAGTGAATAGGGATGATAGAAAGAGAATTGATGCCTTTGAGTTGTGGTGCTGGAGAAGAGTGTTGAACATACCATGGACTGCTAGGAGAACAAACAGGTTTGTTCTGAAGAAGGTGAAGCCAGAATGCTCCTTGGAGTCAAGGATTCTGAAGCTTTGCCTGACATACTTTGGGCATGTTGCAAGGAGGGACTGGTCCTTGGAAAGGGACATCATGTTTGGCAGAAAGGAGGGGTGGCACAAGAGGGGAAGACCTTCGATGAGATGGATCGATTCTGTGACTGGAGCGGTGGGAATAAGTGTGTTTGAGATGGCTAGGTTGGCACACGATAGAACAGCGTTTACAGCTCTTGTTGCTATGAGTCTCAAACGACTCAATGGCACGTAACAACAACAACAACAGGACCAATAAATACATATATATAAGAGAGAATAATTTATATGTTAGTGTAAGTCAAAGGTTGTATAGCCCTGGTGTGTCTACTTGCCCTACAGCGGTAACTTGTGCTTGCTGTGAGGCTGAACACTGTGACACCAATGTGTCAAATGCATTAATGGTTGGTTACCCAATGCAGACAGTGTGGGCTGGAGCTCCCCAGTTAAAATAAGCTTGGAAGGAGGAATGCCATCCACTTCCGTAATAGCTTGCCTCCGGAAACCCTATGAACCTGGAGAGAGGATAAAAGACACACAAGCTTTGAGGACTCTCCTTCATAGGATCACTATGCTTTGAGTCGCCTGCAACTCCATGGCACTTAAGAACAACTTAACAACATTGTGTAAGAGCATATAACATGTAATATTATATAATTGGATATATACATAGTATATACCTTGATATTTGAATTTGTTCTTCAGTTCCTTGAGCTTAAGAAATGCTGAGCAGTTCAGCCCTTTTGATTTTCTGACTCCACCTCCTTGCACATTTCATTGTAATACTTGGTCTTCCCGCCCTGCCTTTTGAAATCTTCTGTTCAGCTCTTCAATATCTTGATTTCTTCTCTCTGCTTTGGCTTCTTGGCGCTCTAGGGCAATATTGAGAATCTCTTCGGACATCCATTTTGGTCTTTCCTTCCTCCTCTGTTTTTGTAATAACCTTCTGCATTCTTCCTGGATGATATTCTTGATATCCTCCCACAACACATCCAGTCTTTGCTCCTCAGTGTTCAAGGTCTCAAATCCTTAGTGTTCAAGGCCTCAAACCTGTTCATGAGATGGTTTTGAAATTCAGGTGGGATACACTCAAGGTCATATTTTGGTTCCCGTGGATTTGATGTAATTTTCCTTAGCTTCAGCTTGTACTAGCATGTGAGTAGTTGGTGATCTTTTCCACAATGAGCACGTGGCTTAGTTTTCACAGCTGTTACTGAGCTTCACCAGTGGTTTATTCCACAGATGAAATCAATCTGATTCTTATGCATACTATCAAGTGAAATCCATGTGTATAACATGTGTTTAGGTTTCTTACAAAACATATTTGAAATGAATAAACTGTTGGTTGTGCAAAATTCAATCATTCTATCTCCAGCTTCATTTCTATCACCAAGTCCATGTTTTCTGACCACTGATCCTTCTCTGTTCCCAACTTTTGCATTCTAATCACCTATTATTATTAATGCATTCTGATTATATGTTCCATCTCTTGACTGCAATAGTTAGTAGAAATTAGACGCAGCACAGGAGCATGGTGCGCAATATGATGTGCTGAGGACAGGCAACTTTGCAGCTTAACATCTGAAAACGGACCGTCAGCCTGCCAGGCAACCACCTCCCGCTCCCATCAGGCGCCTGCGGCCCCTGCCGAACACCCTTACCTCCCACCACGCACTGACCCTCCCACGACCACTTGGAAGCCAGCACTGCCAGCGCGAGCAGTAGAGCTGCTACTTGAGTGAAGTCTCTGCAAGTCCCCACAAAGGCAGGTAGCCCCATCAAGCACAAGAAAGTCAGGAGTAATGAGATTGAGGCCCTTGCACGTGCTCATCTGGAAGCTAGTCCCTCCAGGTACCAGCCAGACATCTGCAACCTGAGTGAGGTCCTGTGCATCCCCATCCGGGCAGGTTAGCCCCACCAAGCATGATCAAGACATCTACAAACTGAGTGAGTTCCTTGTGCAGGCCCACACGGTCAGGTAACCCCCAAGCTGGACATGAGCTGGACAGCTGCAGCCTGAATGAGGTCCCCACATGTGGTGTCTGAGCAAACACCCACCTGGCATATACTGGTGCCTGTGCCTATCCGGCCTGTTTCCCCCTTCCCCTCAGCCTAGCATCTCTTCACCTCCAGTCATCTAACTGTCTTTAATCCAGAGAACCTTGGTCTGATTTAGCTGTAACGATTAACCAACAGAAGAGGCTACATTCACAGGCCATGAATGGACACTTCCCTTGGTCCAGAAGTTCAGAGAGGAACACAGACAGCATAACTCCTACACCCTCTTCTGTAGCAGTGACTTTAGATCAAGAACTTATCATCACCTTAAGGATGAAAAATCCTACCACAGCATCATCACAAAAGAAACAGGCCGGGAGCCCCCGCCGGCCTGTGTACCCCGAGCCAGCATGGACCCTGGGCGCTGCACGCCCTTCCTTTCGGCGTGGGGCCGGGGCCTGGCTCCTATGCAGCCACAGGGGACGAGCCTCTGGGCCCCCCGGGGACCCCGGCCACTGCGCCTCACCTGCGGCTGACCCGCTTTCCGGCCTGCGGGCCCCTGGAGCCCTACCTCCCAGAGCCGGCCAAGCCCCCAGCCAAGTACCTGCAGGACCTCGGGCCCAGCTCGGCACTCAACGGCGGCCACTTCTACGAAGGCCCCGCAGAAGCTGAAGAGAAGGTCTCGAAAGCTGCCAGCTTCCCCCAGCTGCCCTTGGACTGCCGAGGAGGCCCCGGGGACGGACCCTCTAACGTGCAAGGCTCCCCAGGCCCCTGTCTCACTAGCCTGCATGTCCCTCTGTCCCCTGGACTCCCCGAGTCCATGGAGTTGGCCAAGAACAAGAACAAGAAACGGCGCAACCGCACCACTTTCAGCACCTTCCAGCTGGAGGAGCTAGAGAAGGTCTTCCAGAAGACCCACTACCCTGATGTTTATGCCCGGGAGCAGCTGGCTCTGCGCACAGACCTGACTGAAGCCCGGGTACAGGTTTGGTTCCAGAACCACAGAGCCAAGTGGCGGAAGCGAGAGCGTTATAGGAACATCCAGGAGGGTCGGAACCCTTTCACAGCTGCCTATGACATCTCTGTGCTGCCCCGGACCAACAGCCACCCGCAGCTGCAGAACTCCCTGTGGCCTAGCCCAGGGTCGGGGAGCCCCGGGGGCCCCTGCCTGGTGTCACCAGAGGGCATCCCCTCCCCGTGCATGTCTCCATACTCTCACTCCCATGGGAATGTCGCTGGCTTCATGGGGGTGCCAGCTACCCCTGGACACCACCCTGGCATCTACTCCATCCACGGCTTTTCCCCAACCCTGGGGGGCCACAGCTTTGAGCCCTCCCCGGACAGCAACTATAAGTCTCCAGGCCTCATCTCACTCAGGGTGAAGCCCAAGGAGCCGCCTAGCTTGCTGAACTGGACCACGTGATCAACAGCAGGAAACACAGACTGAGCTGCTCACCCCGTCTGCAGCTGCTCCCACCCTACCCCTGCCTGGACCCCAGAGGGAACACACCTCTGCCTCTAAGCCCCAGTTGGCTCCTGGAGGCCTAGGCAGAGCAGCTGGACCCTATGCTACAGGGTTCTTTGTAGTAGAATAATAAGGTGGGCCTGTCATGACCAAGTGGGCTTCAAAGCAGGTGCTCAGGCCTCTTCTGCCAAACTGGATTCCCTCACCCAGATGGACCTAGAGGGGAAAAGACACTGTTCTGCTTCCCCCAGACTTTCCTCAAGTCTGCATCCTTCCAGCTGAAGTGGCGTCCTTGGCTCCTCATTCAGGGAACTAGAAGACCAGAGAAGGGAATGCAGATTGAACTGGGAGGAGTTCCTTGTGAATCCAGAAAACTCTTGAGAGTCTTGTTTGACTCCCAAGGGCTGGCCCTCAACTCTCCATTAGGAGGCGTGCGCCCAGTATCCTGGTGCTGACAGTGGCCTCAGAGCTAGAGGTCAGCGTAAAGTGGCCCATGTCTCCTGCCTTCAACTATGCTGTGTGGCCCCTTGTCAAACATGCTGTGGAATCACTCTCCCCTTCAAAGGGGCAGAAATTTCACCAGAAACCACCAAACTGTGCAGACTCTTCCTTGAGATCAAGCCAGACTATAAGTACTGACTATGGGCTGCGTTGGTCCCCTCTTTGAATGTTGGTGAGAATAAAAGAACAGAGATTTCCAGAAGTTCTGAGCCTGGAGATCCAGACCCCCCACTTTTGTAAAGATACTTTTGTATTAAAAAAGAAAAGCATAAAAATAAAGCTAAAAAAGAATCTGTTCTTGAAATTAATGTATTCGAATTTTGTAAATAAACTAGTTTAAAAAAAAGTTAAGTATTTTTTCCTGCCCCCCCCAAAAAAAAAGAAACAGGCCACCTCACAAGCTATACAAGTGCAAAGCAAGGTGTCACCCCTAAGAGTGACACAGTACCAATGGATTTCCTGAAGTCAGAAAGTCTGATAGAGCTTTCTGACACAGAATTTAAAAGACCGATGATTAAATTGTTTCAATGGGTAAAAGATAAACTTGAAGAATTACAAGACACTACAATCAAAAACCAGGAGGAGCTTTAAAAATCAATGCAGATAAAACAAAGGAGGCATTAGAGGCACTGAAAAAACAAGAAACCACAATCCAAAATATGAGGTCCAATGTTTCAGATGCTGTCAACATAATGGAGGGACATGAACAGAGTTGAAGATATGGAACACAGAACCAGTTAAATAGAAGATAGAATTGTCACAACTGGTCTGCTAGAGCAAAAAGTAGAATCAAAAAGAAAACCTCAGAATAATGAGGGACACCATCAAGAGAAATAACATGTGCATCATCGGAATCCTAGAACAGAAAGAAGCAAGTAAAGGCTCCAAAAAAGCTGTGGAAGAATTACTAGAAGAAAACTTTCCAGGCATAATGAGGAATGAAAGAATATATATTCAAGAAGCTGAGAGAGCATCATACAGAATAAAATGCAAAAGAAAAACACTGAGGCACATCATAGTCAAACTTGCCAGAACTAAAGATAAGGAGAGAATTCTGAAAGCAGCAAGGGAGAAACAAAGAGTAACCTATAAGGGAGAGCAGATAAGATTAAGTGCCGATTTCTCAGCAGAAACCAGGCAAGCAAGAAGACAGTGGCAAGGCATATATCGAACACTCAAAGAACACAACTGTCAACCAAGAATACTGTACCCAGAGAAACTGTCCAACAAATATGGAGAGATCAAGATATTCCCAGAAAAACAGAACCTAAGGGAGTTTGTAAAAACAAGACCAGCATTGCAGGAAATACTGAGAGATGTCCTTCTTAAAGAAGTGTCACAGAAAGCAGGATGGGCCAAAGTAACTATCAACAACACCAAAAAGAACTCAACAAAATGATAGCAATAAAACCTTGCCTCTCAACAATCACACTGAATGTGAATGGTTTAAATGCACCACTGAAGAGAAAAGTAGCTGATTGGATAAAAAAAAACAAGCCATTATTATGCTGTTTACATAAAGACTAAAAATAAAAGGTTGGGAAAAAATATACCAAGCAAATGGCAACCAGAAAAAAAAAGCAGGAGTAGTGATGTTAGTCTCTGATAAAATAAATTTCAGTGTTTCAGTGCAAAAACCATCACAAAGGACAAACAAAATCACTACATAATTCTTAAAGGGTCAATAGAACATGAAGACATAACAATAATAAAAAATTTATGCACCAAATTATAGACCTGCAAAAAAATAAAAAACAAACATTAATAAAACTGAAAAAGGAAATACACAACACTACTATAGTAGTTGGAGACTTCAATACACCATTCTAAAGAAAAGATAGATCTACCAGAAAGAAACTCAACAGAGATGCTGAAGAATTAAACCACACAATAAACCAACTCAATCTCACAGATATTTATATGCTAATGCACACACAAAAACCAAACCAAAACACACACACACAAAAAAAACCCCACAGTAAACTTTCTCCAATGTGTATGGAACATTCTCCAGAATAGACATCTTGGGTCACAAGGCAAGAATCAATGAATTAAAAAACAGAGAAAACACAAAGTACCTTTTCTGATGACAATGCTGCAAAATTAGATATTAATAAAAAGAGTATAGAAGAGAAAAAAACACATTTGGAAGTTGAACAACACCTTCCTTGAACATGAGTGGGTACAAGAAGAAATAAAAAAATGACATTAAAAGAACTTCTTGAAATAAATGACAATGAAAACACAACTTACCAAAACCTCTGGGAAACAGCCAAAGCAGTACTCATGGATCAATGTATAGTAATAAAAAAACACATCAAAAGGCAGGAAAAAATGACCATTGGCTGGCTAACAGAACAACTCCAACAAATTGAAAAGAACAGCAAGAAAACCCAACTCTCTCTTAAAAAAACTGAAATTATAATAATCAAAGCAGAAAGAAATGAAATATTAAACAGAAAAACAATTGAAACCATCAATAAAACTAGGAGTTGGTTCTTTGAAAAGGTCAATAAAATTGACAAACCACTAGCAAAACTAACAAAGTAAAAGACACAAATAATCTGAATAAAAGATGAAATGGGCAACATCACAACAGAAACAAGTAAAATAAAAAGACCAACAATGGGATTTTCTGGAAAAACTATACTCAAACAAATAGGAAAACCTAGAGTAAATGGACAAATACTTAGAAATTCACAACCTATCTAAACTGACACCAATACAAATACCAATTACATTCTTCAACGAGATGTAAAAGGCAATCTCCAACTTCATTTGATATGTAAAGAGGCCCCAATTAATCAAAGCACTTCTTAAAAAGAGAAACAAGGTAGGAGGCATCTCGCTCCCTGATTTCAAATCCTATTACATGGGTGGTCAAGACCGTGTGGTACCAGTACAATGACAGACACATAGATCAATGGAATAGAGTTGAGAACCCAGAAATCATCCCATCTAGCTATGGTCAACTGATTTTTTACAAGGAGATGAAATCAGTTAAGTGGGGAAATGACAGCCTTTCTAACAAATGGTGCTGGCAAAATTGGCAAACTATCTGTAGAAAACTCAAGCAAGATTCACACCTCACTCCATACACAAAAACAAACTCAAAGTGGATCAAGGACCAAGGACTAAAACCAAGGACTATCTAGAAACTTCATTAAAGAAAAGCTTGAGCGAACTCTAGAAGTTCTAATCCACAACATAAACAGTCTTCCAAGCATCCTGAAAAAAATTTACAACCAGGAGAGGATAAAATAGATGAACCTCCAAAGGATTTCTGAAGTACCTTCTAAGGACCTTCTAAGAATCAAATACCTATGTACATCCAAAAACTTCTCCAACAGGGTAAAAAAGGAAAGCCACAGATTGGGGAAAAAGTATTTGGTAACAACATGTCAGATAAGAGACTTATATCTAGAATTTTAAAATACTTGAGCATCACAACAAGATAAAGGTAAATAACCCAATTGGAAAATGGGCACAGGATATGAACAGACAATTCCCCAAAGACAACATTCAGATGGCAAACAAACACCTGAAGAAATGTTCAAAATCTCTAGCTCTAAGAGAGATGCAAATCAAAAAAACATGAGTTATCATCTCACCCCAGGAAGTATAGTAAAATTTAACAGAGCAGCAAACAACAAATGCTGGTGAGGTCACTGTTGATGTGAGTGTAAAATGATGCAACTACTATGGAAGGCAGTATGGTGCTTTCTCAAAAAGTTGCAAATTGAAACACCATTTTGACCCAGCAATTTCACTACTGGGAATATATCCTAAAGAAACCAGAACTGCCACCCAAGCAGATATATGCACACCCATGTTTATTGCTGCTTTGTTCACAATAGCAAAAAGTTGGAAACAACCCAAGTGCCCATCACCAAACAAATGGATAAAGGAGCTCTGGTATATTCACACAATGGAATGTTATGCAGTGCTGAAAAACAAAGAACTCATGAAATATTATACAAAATGGGAGACCATGGAGGACATTATGCTGGGTGAAATATCTCAGTCACAATAGGACAAATACTGGATAATGCCACTGCTATAGAACAGGTCTGATATGAGAGTTGGAGGGGGAGAAACTAAGAAAAGAGGGGATAAATAAAGTACACGGCATTGAAACAGATGAGGGAGAGAACTGTATAAAAGGAATATATGATTAGATATTATTGGCATGACGAGAGTCCAGAATAAGAAAGAGTTACATAGTAAAGTGGTCTGGGGAGGGGACTACATAACAAAGAAAGAACTTGGGGGAAGGGGAGTGACAGGGAGGAAAATGTGCAACAATGAATAGAATGAAAATCCAAGTTCTTTATACACTTTCATTAAAATCTAAAAAAAAACAAACCCACACCAAAACCAAATGTATATGAACTTCATAAGAAAATCAATATAATTTTTAAAAAAATAACCACATTTCCTGTGGGTAGAGAAGTGCAGCAATGAATGAATGGAAATCCAAATTCTCTGTAAATGTTCATTAAAATTATTTTTAAAAATTAAAAAAAAATCCTATGGGGCAGATCTACTATGACACATGATGTTGTTATGAATCAAAATCAACTAAAAGACACCTACCAACAATAACAAAGATTAGGAGGTGATACTTGAAGTAGAAATGTTAATTTTCTGATCTTGATGATTGTATGTAGCTGTGTTGATGGATTTCATTGCTTGTAGAAAATACCCACTAAAATACTGGTAGAGGTATTTTAGGACATCACATTGATAATTACTCTCAAATGATTCCAATGAAAAAGTTATTTGCATATATCTCCAACTTTTTAGAAATATATAAATATTACAAATAAAATTTGGGTTTTTTTAAGAAAAAAAAATAACCACATTTAAAAAGCACTAATTTCAAGAAGTTCCTCCTCTATCAAAGGATGCAGGTAAATTGATTCCCCTGAAATATATTCTCATGGCCTGGACCATGGTGGAGATTGTAAGGAAGGTGCAGGATTGGGCCACTGATCTGTTGTTGACAACACTGCTGTAGTCAGTCAACTTGACTTCACCTAACAACAACTGTACTGTGGTGAGTATACAGCTATGCAGGCAAGGCTGACAGATAAAATGCAGGATGCCAGTTAAATCTGAAGAGATCTCGGGTAGCGGAGTCTGTAGAAAGCTCCACTGCTAAACCAAAGGCCACAGCTCTCTGTGGCAGTTTGAAGGGCAATCTCCTCCCCTGTGATTTACAACTTCAGAAATCCTTTGGAGGTTCAGCTGTGAGGCAGCAATGAAAGAGTGAATGAATTTAATTTGAACCTAAATAAACAAGGAAATATTTTTTAGCATAAGCATGTCCCAAATGCTATCTTGGGGGAGGAAATGAGAGTTAAATCAAGCTATTTTAACTACTGTGAGATTGGGAATAACAAGGAAATTACTAATTTGACTTGAGAGGATATAAATGAAAAAATTCAGTCAATGTGGAAAGGTCTTTGATACAAAGTGATTAAAATTAGTAGACAAACCTTTTATATCACCGGATATACTTTACAACAATTAAAATAAATAAAATATTATCAATATAGCTTAAACTACTGGAAAACTATTCCTCATTTGATCTACATCCCACTAATATAAAGACACCACTATCTTGAATTTTGTGTTTATCATTCTCTTTCTTTTTTATAATTTTACTATACAGGTTATATTACTAAGCTTAATATGTTTTCTCTATTTTTTATTTTAAATTATGTTAAAATGCAAATCACGGGGAGAAAATAACATTAATAGGCCATAATGATTGGCATACGAATTGACATATTTCAACAAACAGATGCTGCCCTGGATGTGTTCACCAAGTTGTGACTAGAAATCTAGAGGACAACCACCTGGCTAACTGACTGGAAGAGATCCATGTTTGTTCCCATTCCAAAAAAAGGTGACCCATCAAAAGTGTGGAAATTATCAAACAGTATCATTAATATCACATGCAAGCAATATTCTACTGAAGATTATCCAAAAACGACTGAACAGAACATCAACAGAACTGCCAGAAGTGCAGGCAGGGTTTAGAAGAGGCTGTGGTACAAGGGATATTATAGCTAATGTCAGATGCATCTTGGCTGAAAGCAGAGATTACCAGAGGAATATCTGTGTTTCATTAACTATGCAAAGGCATTTGACTGTGTAGATCACAACTGTGGCTGACTCTGAAAAGAATGGGAATACCAGAACACTTGATTGGCCTTATGCAAAATCTATACTTGGACCAGGAGGCAGTCATCAGAACAGAGCAAGGAAACACTGCATTGTTCAAAATTGGGAAGGGTGTACGTCAGGGATGTATCCTATCTCCATACCTTTTCCATCTATATGCCAAACAGATTATCTGGGAGGCTGGGCTCTGTGAGGAGAAATGTGGCATCAGGACTGGAGGAAGACTCAATCAACAATCTGCATTATGCAGATGACACAACCCTGCTTGCTGAAACTGAGGAGAACCTGAAGGACTTGCTGCAGAAGGTCAAGGACTGTAGCCTTCAGTAAGGATTGAAGCTCTACACTGAAGTACTAGAAATGATAGATGGAGAATTCATGCATTTGAGCTGTGGTGTTGGAGAAGAGTATTAAATATACCATGGACTGCTAAGAGAACAAACAAGTTCGTCCTAAAGAGGATGAAGCAAGGCTGCTCCTTGGAGGCAAGGATTCTGAAGCTTCGTCTGACATACTTTGGACATGTTGGAAGGAGAGAACAGTTTTTGAACAGGGACATCATACTTGGGAGGGTGGAGGGACAGCGCAGGAGGGGAAGACCCTCAATGAGATGGATTGATTCAGTGACTGGGGTAATGGGGGTAGGTGTATCAGAGACAATAAGATTGGCACAGGATAGAGCAGGATTTAGGACTGCTGTACATCAGATCGCTATATAAGTCACAAGCAACTCGACAGCACATAACAACAACAGCAGGCCATAGTGAATGCTGCCAGAGCAGGTAGGAGACAAAGTACACTAGGTTATTAGTAGATTAAGGAGGTAGAGTGTGTTCAAGTGTCTCAGCTGTGGCTTCTAAAGACCTAAGGATGTCCTTGTGACATATTTATGGGATTAAGATTTGTCTTTTTTTTTTTTTTACTTAAGAACTTACATAACACAGGTTTGTGAGCGATGTCATCTAAAGTGGCTCCTCCTTCAGGATTGAATTCAAAACTGCTGGTGAAGTTGTATTTTGCAGTTCCCTCTGAAGAAACAGTAATTTTGGCCGAGTCTCCCAAAACCATTTGATTGAATTCTGCATGAATAAAGGTAACTGGAGTATCTCCTTTAAAACCTTTCTGTTGACAGAAATAATCCACTTTACAATTACACTCAAATAGAGAACTGTCTTAAATATTTGCTAGTGTCCTTTGACTTAGGCTAAACAGGGTTTTCCATGTTTGCTAGCAAGTTACATTATAAAAAGGGTGAGTACAAAGTCATTAAAAAATTCTAGTTGTAAGTAAGTGCAATATCCTATTTCAATGCCATGTGGACTTTTTAAAAAATACTTCTATCTTAACTAATTACAGAAGTAGATTGTGGAAGACTGAAAAATTGAGCTTTCTCACATAGACAAGAAATTATTTCTAATCTCACTCTAATATGTAAGGCCTATCAAGAGTTTCAAATCTATTTTCTAGTATTTTGCTGAGACATACATACAAACATATATATACACACAAACACATTTTAACAAAGTGGGAATCTTTCATTATCATTTTAAAATAAACTATTTTTCACTTCATAATACTAAATATTTTATCATTTTATGTTCTCCTATAGTATTCTTTTACTAAATCATGTTGTTGTTATGTGCCAATGAGTCACCTGCGACTCATAGCGACCCTATGTATAACAGCTCTGAAGCCTGTCCTGTCCTGACCCAGTCTCACTGACTCCAACACACCTACCCCCAGTATCCTAGTTACTGTGTCAATCCATATCATTCGGGATCTTCCTCTCCTGTGCTGTTCCTCTACTCTTCCAAACATGATGTCCTTCTCCTAGGACCATCCCTCCTGGACATGTACCCAAACACACTATAGTTAAATTATTTAAATCCATCAAATGAATACTAGGAAATTTCACCTCCTTTTCAGGAGAGGAAAAATCAACAACATATATAAATTTCTAGGAAAATTAAAAGTATGTCTTATTTCCTCCCTGTTAAATTTGGTATTCAAATGGCTAGGTATATTAATAGGAAAAACCACACAAGCTTTCTGATCACAGACTAACAATAATGGAAAGTATTACTACTATAGATATCTAGGAGGTTTGAAGAGAGATTATACAAAACAGTTTGTCTCACTGATGCTCCTCACTAGTCATTCTCTATCTGTTGGTAGATGCATTCTGAAGGAAGACCAGAGCTCTAAAAAAAAGTCCCACTTTTAAGAAGAATTAACAAACTAGGGGCTTGGTGGATTTTCCAAGAGAACTTTACCAAGTCGTATCCATCTGTTACAGTGATCAGCACAGGTCTGCCTGTTGATGACACTTGCTCCATGACAGTAACTAGGATAAGTCCTCCTTGTTCTTCTTTTGTCTCTGCAAACAGAATGAATGAATGAATGAACCGGTTCCTTCATGTACCACATCTGTACCAATATTCATATCCTCAGCAATACCAGAAAAAACTTGGAAAACATCATAAGCCTAGCATTCTCCTCCTCAACATTTGCCTTAGGAACAAGGATGAATCCACTGTTAGTGCTAAAAGGATCCTTTCACATGTAACTAACCCATTAAACACAATGTGAATGAAAAACAGTGTGAAACACAATGTATACAACTTTTTAAGCAAACCAATAAAAAACCTCACAAAAGGAGATTCTCCTCTTTCATGGTGTTCCTCAGTAACTTTTAATCTCCAGTTCAAAAGTTATTCAAATTCTCAGCCTTAAAAAATACATTTTAAGAATAAGAATTCAGCAGAGACATGGTTCACTGAAAAAGGTCCTGGCAAACACCATCTTTATTTTTTTAATTTGTATTTTATACTGTCGTTGTTATGTGCTGTCGAGTCGCTTGCAACTCATAGCGACCCTATGTACAACAGCCCTAACCCTGCTCTGTCCTGTGCCTCCGACACACCCATCCCAATCACCCCAGTCACTGAATCAATCCACCTCATAGAGGGTCTTCCCCTCCTGCGCTGTCCCTCTACCCTCCTAAGCATGATGTCCCTCTCCAAGGAGCGGTCCCTCCTTACAACATGTCCGAAGTACGTCAGCAAAGCCCCAGAATTCTTGCCTCCAAGGAGCAGCTCAGTTTAACCCTCTCCAGGATGAATCTGATCTTCTTAGCAGTCCATTGTTGTTGTTGTTGTTGTTGTTGTTATGTGCCGTTGAGTCGTTTTCGACTCATAGAGACCCTATGCACAACAGCCCTAAACCCTGCTCTGTCCTGCGCCAACCGCACCGCCTCTGACACACCCATCCCGATTATCCCAGTCACCGAATCAATCCATCTCATAG
>NW_006399808.1:9776068-9780489 GCF_000299155.1 Elephantulus edwardii | reverse complement strand
TGTTGTACTTCAAGATGGATCTAGAAATTACTTTTTTTACTATGAAGGCAACCCCATTTTTCCTTGTCTTTTCATCTCCGGAGTAATATATCATATGGTCATCTGACTCAAAATGCCCCATGCCAGTCCATCTCATCTCTCCAATGCCTAATATATCAATATTTATGCGTTCCAATAGCAGTCCATAGTACACTAAATACTCGTCTCCAGCACCACAGTTGAAAGGCATCAATTCACCTTCTATCCTCCCTAGTCATTGTCCAACTCTCTTATGCATAACAAGTGATTGCAAAGACCACAGCTTATATCAGATGCACCTTAGTCTCCAGAGTGACACCATTGCTCTTCAGTACTTTGGAGAGGTCCCTAACAGCAGACTTTCCCATCGCAATACGTCTTTTAATTTCCTGACTGCTGGTGCCTAGAGTGTTGACTGTGGAGCCAAGCCGACTAAAGTTGTTAACAATCTCAATCTCTTCACCATCCATCCTGATGCTGCCAATTGGCCAAGTGGTGAGAATTTTTGTCTTCTTTATATTGAGCCTCAATCATATTGAAGGCTGCAGTCCTTGACCCTCTGCAGGAAGCGCTTCAAGTCCTCCTCAGTTTCAGCAAGCAGGGTTGTGTCACCTGCATAAAGCAGATTGTTGATAGATCTTCCACCAATCCTGACTCCACACTTCTTCTCACAGAGCCCAGTCTCCCGGATAATCTTCTGCTTACAGGTTGAAAAGGTATGGAGACAGGACACATCCATGTCATACACCCTTCCCAATTTTGAACCATGCAGTGTTTCCTTGCTCTGTTCTGATGACTGCCTCCTGGTCCAAGTATAGGTTTTGCATATAAACATGAAAGTGTTCAGGTATTCCCATTCTTCTCAGAATTAGCCACATTTTGTTGTGATCCACACAGTTAAATGCTTTTGCATAATCAATGAAGCACAGACATTCCACTGGTACTCTCTGCTTTCAGCCAAGATCTATCTAATTTTATCTATAATATCCCTAGTCCCTCAGTCTCTTCTAAACCCAGCTTGCACTTCTGGCAGTTCTCTGTTCATGTGCTATTCCAGTAGTTTTTTGATAGGTTTCAGCAGTATCTTGCTTGCATTTGATATTAATGATATTGTTTGAGAATATTTACAAAAAGTCTGAAATAGTTTGGCTAGAATTTTTAGGACTCCTTTAATGGATGACAAAACAGCTCAGAGAAGGGAGTTATTTGGGGACATATAATGACTTTGTAAGGAAACAAGGTCTTTTGTTTTTGTTCATATTTTGTTGTGTTTAGGTGCAAATTTACAGTGCAAATTAATTTCCCTTTCAGCAATTTATACAGAGTGTTTGCTGATATTGGTTGCAATCCCCAGAATGTATCTGTGTTATTCCTGTATCTAGTCTACCTTGAGTTGTCTGTTTTATGTTGGCCCCATTGGAAACTGTGTTTTGAATCCCTCCCAAGGCCTCATAACAAAGACAGCATAGCTCAGAGCCATAGGAGAAGTGTTAAATGCTAATTCACTAGAAAGGAAAATGCTTGTGACTGAATGGACAGAGAAACATTTTCTGGACTGGGAAGCATTTCAGCTGCTTTCTGCTCTGAAATTCTGCAAAAAAGCTGAATAAGAGAAGGGGACTGGCACAGCTAGGTCCTAGATGATTTTAAGATAAGGCTAAAGGGGTTTTGTTTTTGTTTTTAAATAGCATTCAGTTTATTACAAATATTTAATATTGGCTTCCCATATGTCCCCCCTTTTGTTTTTATCATAATTATGTTATCATCTAGATGAGTATCCTTTATACACAAATTAAACATAATAAACTCAAAGAAATACTTTTAAAAATCTCCATATGATCAGAAGAACCCAGGTTGAATATTCCTTGAAAGTCTGTTTTAATTGTCCCAAGGTTAAAGTTTTATTTGATATTCAGAGAGATTAAGACAGTGATCAGTCCTGCACTTTAATGTTGGATTCATCTCTTCAATCTCATCCTCATTTCTCTTTAAAGTACTCTCTCAAGCATACTGATCTAGTTGTCATTTATTCCCTTTTTGCCACAGAGCCTTTAACAGTCGGTTCCTCCTTTGTTGACTTTATTGTCATTGTTGTTAGGTGTCATCAAATTGAGTATGACTCATAACGACCCAATGAACAACAGACCTGAATCCCGTCCTACCCTATGCCACCCTCATCATCTCTGAAACACTTGAGCTCATTGCTATAGTCACCATGCCAGTCCATCTTGATGGGGCTTTTCCTCTCATTCACTGAGCCTCCACTCTTCCAAGCATGATGTTCTTTTCCAAGGAATAGCCTCTCCTTAGCAACATGCCCAAAGTATTAGAGACAAAGCTTTGCTATCCTTGCCTCTGTGGAGCACTCCTGATGACATGTCCAAAGTAAATGAGATGAAGTCTCTTGCCATTTTTCTTTGTAAAGAACATTTTGACTGTACTTCTGCCAAGACAGATTTTTTTTAAATATAGGAGTAGATTTATTACAGCTACTCCAGATTTTAGTGAGTGATGATACAATGACTGTGAAGTTAAAAAACCATCACTGTTATCGCTGTTTATTTATAGGAATTGGTTTAGTCTATAAGTTTAACGCAAACATACTAATGCATTTGCTTTTCTTCAAAAATCAAAAAGATTCCATAAAATCTGTTCCCAAAACGTCTAGGAAATGCTGATTAATTAAAAGTAAATCTGATTAAGATGTTTGACCAGGATGCAGAGATGAATTTAAGTAGTGTACAATTTTGTGAGCAACAAAATTCAAAGGCAATGGCAATCTTCATCTCTTTGAACAATGTGTTTGAGATGGATAAACTTCAGGAATTACATAAGATTGGCATCCATAAGGAATACTATATATAAAATAAACAGTTATAGAGAGTACTTAAACAAAGACTGCACTTTAGACTTCAGAAGCGGAAGTGAATGATGGTGGACCACTGTCTTGCGGACACTTGGGAGGATGAGTGCAGGGTCACACCACACACCTGGGATCACCTCCTTGGTTAATTAGAACAAAAGGAGAGTATATGCACTTTGTCAGCTCCTTCTGTCTTGTTTCCAGTGAGCAGTAAATGTCTAACATCAGTAAGAAACCAAAAATAAAATTTGAAGACAGCCCTTTTCGCAGGAAGATGGAGTGTAGCTTGTGTCTCCATTTAACACTGTCAGGCAGTTCTGCAGCAACTGCACATTACCGACGCATGTTTCAGTTCTAACTCTGCCAGTTCCACTAATTTTTTTCTGAATGCAGCAACTCTTCTTGTCTTAAAACCTATAAGCTCTGTTTTTCAGACTCAGATATGTTTTCCAATTTCTGACCACATAATTATTGGGACGTTTCAGCCTGCAGAACATCTTTATTCTCAGCTCTTGTTTTACCCGGTGCTTTATTAGCATTTTCATAATCCACTAGAGACCTAGATCTTCTATACAGAAGATCCTTAGCAGTTTGAGATTCTCTTAAACAATGTTTTAAAAGGTCAGAAAGTTTGAGGTCTTTGTCGGCAGACACTCATGCTTCTATTTTTCTTGTTTTATCAAACAGTTCTGGAACTTTGAGAAAAAACTTGCATGTATCTGTAGAATCCTGAGCTCCTAAAGCATATAATGAAGAACCATTCCTATTGTCATCATCTGTAGCATTTTTGTGTGATCTTTTCATTCTGTCAGATTTAGCAGATGCATCCTTCAACTGGTTATGATATTCTAAAAGGAAAGTTCACTCATGCTCAAAGAAATCATCTTCATCCTTTACTCCTGAAACAATTATTCCATCTGCCGAGTTAATCATGTTTTTAAAGAAATCTTCAAGTTTTTCTTTTTTATTTTTTCCTCAAACATTCAAATCTTTATTATATTCCAAGAACACATGAAGTTTATGTCTTTTCTCAAAATAGGATGAGCTGCCACACAACACAGGAATATTTTTTTTATCAATGAAAATATTATAAAAATTTTAATTTTATTTGGATCCACAATCAATGTCCTTGGACACAGCAGTAAAGAAATCAGGTGGTACATTGCTTTGGGCAAATCTACTGCTAAGACCTCTTTATTTTTTAACATAAAACTTTATAATAATAGGCTCATATCAATTTAATCAACGAACAAAATGAGATCATTCTATTTCCAGCCTCATTCTGTCAAGGCCGTACTTTCCAACTTCCTTTCCCTCACTGTTTGCATTCCAGTCACCAGTTATCATTAACACATCTTGATGACATATTTGGTCAGTTTGGGACTGTAAAATTTGATCAAAATCTTCAATTTCCTCCTCTTTGGTTTTAGTTGTTGGTGCCTCTGTCTGAAAGGTAGTTGCATTGACAGGTCTTCCTTTTGCGTGTGGATAATATCCTCTCACTCACAATATTGGACTTCGGGATAGAACTTGAAAGCTT
>NW_006399808.1:9743484-9775401 GCF_000299155.1 Elephantulus edwardii | reverse complement strand
GCTGAAAAGGGACGCTGTGGGTTTCAGGGTGAAGATCTTCTCTCACTACTCTAGAGGGCCCCTTTGGCAGTAGGAAACACATAGACTATTATGGAGATTGATTTGGGGATTTAGATGCACTCTTATTGATTGTGCTTGGCCGTAACACAGGAATATTTCATGCATTGCAACTGTCTTCTTGAATATTTCCAAATATTCAGCTTCCAGTGGCTGCTTTATCTTTGTGAAGTCTTCCTTCATCATCGACCCTTCTCCTTCTCCAATCTTCTACAGTTTTTCCCTTGAAGCATCAAATTCAGGTCTTGGTGGTGCAAGGGGGATAATGTAACCTGCATAATCTTCATATTTAACAAAGGAATCATAAAGCCAGATGAATTCTTCATGTTGTCAAACAACAGATAACTCATTTTATTTAAATTTTGACCGTGAACTCTTTGTGTGAATAGTGAATTTTATTTTATCCCTCTCACTAAGAGCATCAGAAATGTCCACCTGCAAGGTAGCAGCACTTTGAAGATCTACATTAATTGCTTTAAGTCTGCTGTTCTGTTCAGAGAGGAAGTTAGGGCCATCGTCCAGCATCATGGCTGCTCCAAGGCGAGGGCCAAGACAGATTTTTTAAAAATTATTTTGGCAGCCCACAGGATAGTAAGTATTCTTTGTGAACATCATAATTCAAAAATATCAATTCTTCAGTCTTTTTTATTTATTATCTAGCTTTTGCATACGAAGTGATTGAAAATACTGTGGCTTTGGACAGGTACATCTTGGTCCTCAACATGATGTCTTTACTTTTTAACATTGTAAAGAGGTTTTTTTTCTAGCAGATATGACCTCTGTTATATGTCTTCTAGCTTCTTGACTTTTGCTTCCATGGGTGGTGATCCTGGTTACATGTAGGATGAAATCGTGACGACTTCAATATATTCGATAAACAAATATTAATGTCCTCCTCTTTCTCTCCTGTGTGCCTTCCCTTTTGCTTCTGTCAGAGTTCTTGTCTGCTAACACTATTTTTCTTCTCCCTATATTGTTGTGATGTCTTGAATTTAAGGCATTTCCTTCTTTGCTGCTGTGTTCCTAATGTCTATTACAGTACCTAGCTTCATGTTCATTGAGTGAATGATTCCAACAGAAAGCGATGGGTTAGAGACAGGCCTTTTGGATCTAAGTGTTTCAGGTGACTGGGAAATTGAAGGGTCCAAAAGGTGGAAGAGTAAGAATAAACTCTGAGGAAAACAAAGTGCACCGCCATGACACCATGACATGCTTAGCTTATTGTGTCCTGAATAAATAAATGGAGTTGTAACATTTCACTTGAGTGGAGTCAGGAAGCACAACTTAAAAAAGTATTTATTTTTACAATTGTTCTTATCTTAGTTTTGATAAAATAAGGAAAAAATACCCCTGAACGAAAAATGGTATTTGAAAGCAAACCAATATAAAATAAAAACTAGAAAAAGTGTCTCAAAATGTATATGAACTTTATAAGTAAACTGGAGATAGAATGAATTTTGAACAACCAATGACTTATTCATTGCAAATATGTTTTATAAGAAACATAAACGCAGGTTATACACATGGATTTCACTGGATGGTATGCATAGGAATCAGATTGATTACATCTGTGGAAAGAACGGATGGAGAAGCTCAGTATCAGCTGTGAAAACTAGGCCAGGAGCTGATTGTGGAACAGACCACCAACTACTCATATCTAAGTTCAAGCTGAAGCTGAGGAAAATTAAACCAAATCCACAGCAGCCAAAATATGACTTTGATTTCATACCACCTGAATTTCAGAACCATCTCAGGAATAGGTTTGAGGCCTTGAACACTAATGAGCAAAGACCAAATGAGTTGTGGGAGGATGTCGAAGGTATCATCCAGGAAGAGTGCAAACGGTCATTACAAAGACAAAAGAGGGAAAAAAGACCAAAATGGATGTAGAAGAAACTCTGAATATTGCACTGAAGTGCAGAGAAGCAAAAGCACAAGGAAGAATTCAAGATACTAAAGAGCTGAACAGAAGATTCCAAAAGGCTGCTTGGAATGACAAAGCAAAATATTACAATGAAATGTGCAAGGGACTCAAGTTAGAAAATCAAAACGGCCGAACTCGTTCATAATTTCTTAAACTCAAGGAACTGAAGAACAAATTCAAACCTCAAGTTGCTATAATCAAGGATGCTTTAGGCAGAATATTAAATGATCCAGGAAGTATTGAAAGAAGATGGAAAGAATATACTGAGTCATTGTATCGTAAGGAATTGGCAGACACAGAAAAATTTAATAAAATAACATGAGCAAGAGCCTATAGTGATGAAGAAGTTCAAGCTGCTTTAAAGGAAATAGCAAAAAATAAGGCCCCAGGAATAGATGGTATACCAACTGACATATTTCAGCTAACAGATGCTGCCCTGGATATGCTCACCAAGTTGAGCCAAGAAATCTGGAGAACAACCACTTGGCCAATTGACTGGAAGAAATCTATATTTGTTCCCATTCCAAAGAAGGATGACCCAACAGAGTGTGGAAACTATAGAAAAATATCATTGATTTCACATGCAAGCAAGATTCTACCGAAGATTATCCAAAAACGACTGGAACAGCACATCAGCAGAGAACTGCCAGAAGTCCAGGCTGAGTTTAGAAGGGGTCGTGGTACTAGGCATATTGTAGCTAATGTTAGATGGATCTTAGTTGAAAGCAGGGAATACCAGAAGAATGTCTATCTGTGTTTCATTGATTATGCAAAGGCGTTTGACTGTGTGGATCACAATAAACTGTGGCTGACTCTTAGAAGAATGGGAATCCCAGAACACTTGATCGTTCTAATGCGAAACCTATACTTGGACCAAGAGGCAGTTGTCAGAACAGAGCAAGGAAACACTGCATGGTTCAAAATCAGGAAGGGTGTATGCCAGGGATTTGTCCTATCTCCATACCTTTTTAATTTATATGCAGAACATATTACCCAGGAGGCTAGGCTGTATGAGGAGAAATGTGGCATCAGTATTGGAGGAAGACTCAATCAACAATCTTCATTATGCAGATGACACAACCGTGCTTGCTGAAAGTGAAAAGCAATCTGAAGCGTTTGCTGCTTAAGGTCAAGGACTGCAGCCTTCAATATAGATTGAAGCTCACCATCAAGAAAACAAAGATTCTCCCTTTCTACGAAGATGGCGCCGAAAGCGAAGAAGGAAGCCCCTGCCCCTCCCAAAATTGAAGCCAAAGCAAAGGCATTAAAGGCCAAGAAGGCAGTCCTGATGGGCATCCACAGCCAAAGAAAAAAAAAGTTCCGCATGTCACCCACCTTCCTGCGGCCTAAGACTCCGAAGGCAGCCCAAATGCCCCCGGAAGAACACCCCCCAGGAAAAACAAGCTTGACCACTATGCCATCATCAAATTTCCCCTGACCACTGAGTCAGCCATAAAGAAGATAGAAGAAAACAACACACTTGTGTTCCTTGTGGATGTCAAGGCCAAGAAGCACCAAATTAAACAAGTTGTAAAGAAGCTCTATGACATTGATGTGACTAAGGTCAACACTTTGATTAGGCCTAATGGAAAGAAGGCCTATGTTCGACTTGCTCTTGACTATGATGCTTTGGATGTTGCCAACAAAATTGGGATCATCTAAACTGAGTCTAGCAGGCTAATTCTAAATATAAATTTTTCTCACGAAAAACAAACAAAACAAAAAAAACCCCAAAGATTCTCATTACTGGGCCAACTGATAGATGGTGAAGAGATTAAGATTGTTAACAGCTTCAGTGTGCTTGGCTCCACAATCAACACTCTTTGTACCAGCAGCCAGGAAATTAAAAGATGAATTGCATTAGGAAAGTCATCAGAGACCTCTCCAAAGTACTGAAGAGCAACGATGTCAATCTGGAGACTAAGGTGTGCCTGATTCAGGCCATAGTCTTTGCAATTACTTACTATGCATCAGAGCTGGAAAATGTCTAGGGATGATAGGAAAATTGCTGCCTTTGAGCTTTGGTTCTAGAGAAGAGTACTGAATGTACCATGAAAGGTTAGGAGAGCAGGTTCATCCTAGAGAAGGTGAAACCAGGCTGCTCGTTGGAGGCAAGGACTCTGAAGCTTCATCTGACTTGGACATACTGCAAGGAGGGACCAGTCCTTGGAGAGGGATATCATGCTTGGGAGGGTGGAGAGACAGTGCAGAAGAGGAAGACCCTGGATGAAATGGATTGATTCAGTGACTGGGGTTATGGGGGTAGGTGTGTCAGAGACAATAAGGTTGGCACAGGACAGAGGGTGTAGGGCTTTTGTACACAGGGTTGCCATGAGTTGCAAGCCACTTGATGGCACATAAAAACAGTCTGTCTTAATGGTCTTTATTGTCCCTAATTCCCATTCCAAAGAAAACTGATCCAACAGAATGTGGAAATTATCAATCAATATTACTGATATCACCTGTAAGTAAAATGCTGCTGAAGATCATACTGACAAAAAACTGTCACAAGTTTAAATTGCATTTGGCCATGGTGTCAGGGATATGATTGCTGATGTCAGATGGATCTTGACAGAATGCAGAGAATACCAGAAGAAAGTCTATTTGTGTTTTACTGATGAGGCAAAGGCATTTGATTATGTGGATCATAACAAAACTATGAGAAGAATAGTAGCCCCAGAACATTTAATCACATTCATATGAAACCTCTATCTACACCAAGAAGCTGTTGTTCAAACAGCAAGAAAACACTGCATGGTTTAAACACAAGAGAGGTGTGTGGCAGGGCTTTTTATCTTTTCTCCATACCCATTCAACCTGTATGCTGAACAAATTGTTTGAGAAACTGGACTCTGAAGAAAAAGTGGCATCAGGATAGGAGGAAGACTCATTAACAATCTTTGTTATGTAAATTATATAACTTTACTTGCTGAACAATAGGACTTTGTACACTTGCTGCCGAAGATCAAAGACTACAGCCTTCAGTAAGGATTATGTCTCAACATCCAGAAGACAAAACATCCCCACCACAGGGTCATGAAAGATGGACAAATGACTGAAACTGTCAACAACTTCATCTTATTTTGATCCACAATCAACATTCTTAATACCAGTAGTGAAGAAATCAAAACATGTATTGCCTTGGGAAAGTCTGATGTCAGAGACCTCTCCAAATTACTGAGGAGCAATGATATCAGTTTGAAGAGTAAGGCCATGATCTTTTCAATCACTTGGAAAGCTGGCCAATGGGTAAGGATGGCAGAAGAAAAACCAATGTTTTTGAATTGTGATATTGAAGAAGAGTACTGAATAGCCCATGGACTGCCAAATGAACAAGCATATCTCCAAGATATGTCTTGGAGAAGGCGCAACCACAATGCTTCTTAGAGACAAGGATGGTAAAACTTACTTTCACATACTTTGATGGAAGGGGGACTATTCCTTGGGGTGAGACATCATGCTCTGAAATGTGGAGGATCAGCGAAAGAGAAGACTCTCATTCCGGTAGACTGACACAGTGACTGCAGCAATGAGCTCAAGTATGTCAGAGATGATGAGGAGGCACAGAGTTCAGACTTGTTCAAAAGGGTCGCTATGATTTATACTCGATGGCACCTAACAACAACAAAGGCTGCGTTACATGCCTAGTACGTGAAAGGCATCCTAGTGTGTGTGTGTGCATATGTTGTTGTTGTTATGTGCCGTCGAGTCACTTCCGACTCATAGCGACCCTATGCACAACAGCCCTAAACCCTGCTCTATCCTGCGCCAACCGCACCGCCTCTGACACACCCATCGCTATCACCCCAGTCACCGAATCAATCCATCTCATAGAGGGTCTTCCCCTCCTGCGCTGTCCCTCCACCCTCCCAAGCATGATGTCCCTCTCCAAGGACCCGTCCCTCCTGGCAACATGTCCAAAGTATGTCAGACGAAGCCCCAGATATATATAGATATAGATAGATATAGATATAGATGATATAGATATAGATATAGATATAGATATAGATATAGATATAGATATAGATATAGATATAGATATAGATAGATATAGATGATATAGATATAGATAGATATATATAGATATATATATATTGCAAGAAATCGAGCGACTTATAAGTTATGATCAGGACAATCAGGAAGTCAACAAGGCATGTATGTCTTGTCATCTGGTCAGGAGCAAATGAAGGGCAAGAATCCATTAGAAACTGGAGAAACGTTAAAAGGTGAGTAGTAGGGTCCTTTCTGTCCATCCCCAGAGCATTATGTGCTTACGGAGGCGGATCTCTCAGCTGAGCAGAAAAGGGCATTTCTGTTTGCCTGTCTGCCTCGGGTGGGACGGCCAGCGCCGGTGGGCTTAACAGCACCAGGCTCCGCACGTCCATGGCCGAGGTCAACCCTGCCCCCAGGAGCAAGGCCGAGTTCCCGTCCGCCCGGCCTCATCAGAGGGTAAGACGCCACAGGACACGGCCGGGGAGCTGCCAACTGAAGTCCGCGGCAGTGCAGAGCGGACCCACGGCTATCTTACCTGGAGCAGCCTCCAATATGTTTACTCCGCTCCCATGGCAACCACTTACATCTCGCGAGAACTTTCTCTTTCTCCCCTCCCTCCCGCAAACGCCACAAAGTTCTCCCAAGAGCCGCGAAAGCTTTGTGTGTGGCTCCGGGAAGAGGGCCTTACGGGGGTGGTTTTTGAGCTTGTCCTTCTCGTTCGCGCGGATCGCTGCCTCTAAACACTCTGCGGATGGGTCTTTCCGGGCAAAAATATTTTGGTGAAAGGTAGAATTCCCGCTTTTAATTATACGTTTTTGTTCAGTCTGTGCTGTGAGTATGCCTCCCTTAAGTAGAATAAAAAAGAGAAAGATACTTAAAGTTGTGTTGTTGTTTAGTGCCATCGAGTCGTAGACGACCCACAGCCACCCTATGAACGAAAGTCCTCGACAACTGCGGGACTTCATCCTCTCTCCAGGTTCATAGGGTTTCCGGAGGCAAGCTATTACGAAAGTGGATGCCACTCCTGCTTCCAAGCTTGTTTAATCGGAGCTCCACCAAACACTGTCCCCATTGGGTAACCAAGCATTCTCGCATTTGACTCATCAGTGTCACAGCAACCACGAGTTACCCCTGTACAGCAAGTGGACAGACCAGTGCTAGACCTAGAAGTGTCCAGGTCTTTGGCTTATAGGGTCACTATGAGTCGCCTATGACTCGAGGGCGTTTAACATCACTACCAGCTTAGAGAGAGGTCAGGTGGCCTAGTGGACAGAAAATGATACCAAGCCAGACGTGGGTAACTCTAATCCTCGGGCCTCAGGCCTGTCTTTAATTGGGAAGCAGGAGTGGCATCCACTTCCGAAATAGCGTGCCTCTGGAAACCCTATGAACCTGGAGAAAGGAGGAAAGATTCTTAAAGAACGTAATTAAAATCGTGAAAAAGGCAGATCGTTTTTGTTGTTAGGTGTTGTCATATAGCAACCCTACGAATAACAGACCCGAACTAACCTGTATCATCCTCACCATCTCTGACATAACTTGAGCCCGTGGCTGTAGTTGTCTTCTTGTCACCCCCGCCCCTTTTCCAAGCACTGTATCCTTTTCCACGGAATAGGTACCCACCCAGTTCGAATCCACAAGCTGTTCCGTGTTAGAAGGATGGACAAATCTCCCGTCCAGATTAACTGCTTCTGAAAACCTGCTAGCAGGTCAGCTAAGGGTCAGTTCCAATTCTGTCACACACAACAACAAAAAGCAATATGCCCAAAATATGAGAGGCAAAAAGCTTTGCCATCTGTGCCTCCAAGGCACACTCTGGCTACACTTTTTCAAGACATACATTTGTTTTTTTGATAGTCAATGGGATAGTCTATACTTTTCTTCACCACCACAATTCAAAGGCATCGATTCTTCTGTCATCCTTATTTTCTAGCTTTCAGATGATTGAAAAGACCATGGCCTGAGTCATGTGCATTTTAGTCTTCAATGTGACATCATTACTTCTCAGTAGTATGGAGAAGTCCTGACAGCGGCTTTGCCCAATGCAGTGTCTTCGGATCTAGTGACCACTGTTACCAAGAGCGCTGGGAGTTGATCAAAGTAAGATGAAATTGACAATTTCAATCCTTTCTTCATCTATCATGATTTTGTTTCTTGGCCCAGTGGTGAGGACTTTTGTTTTCTGTGTTGAAATGTAATTCATACTGAAGACTGTAGTCTTTGATGCTTTGCAGCGAGCATCTCAAATCTTCCTTGCTTTCAGCAAGCAATGTTGTGGCTTTGGCATAATACAGGTTATTAATGAGTCTTCCTTCTATCCTGATGCCCCATTCTTCATATAGTCCAGCTTCACAAATTGCTCTGCAGTAGGTGTGGCAAAAAGCTACAACCCTGACAAACACCTTTCCTGACCTTTGCTTCATTTGGACAAACAGCATCTTGGTCTAGTTATAGATTTCGAGAATAAGTGTTCTGGGATGCCCATTCTTCTCAATATTAGCTATGGCTTGTTGTGATCCATACAGTCAAATAAATAAATGCCTTGTGTAGTCAATAAAACATAAATAGGCAATCTCCAGCCAAGATCCAGCCGACATCAACAATATACCTGGTGCTATGTAAACCCTGCCTGAACATCTGGAAGTTTGCTGTCAACATACTGTTGTAGCTGGTTTTGGCTGATCTTCAGCTATATTTTGTTTGCATGTGATATTAATGATATTGTTCAATATTTCCACATTCTGTTCAATCATCTTTCTTGGGAATGGGAACAAATATGGATCTCTTCCAGTCAGTTAACCAGGCAGCTCTCCTCCAAATTAGATGCTAAGCACATCCAAGGTTGTATCTGTCAGTTGAGACATGTCAGTTGGTATCCCTTCTATTCCTCAGGTCTTATTTTTTGCCAGTGCCTTCAATGCAGCTTGAACTTCTTCCTTTATTACAATGGACTCTTGCTCATATGATACATCCTGAAATTTTTCAGTGTCGACCAATTCTTTTTTGGTACAGTCACTCTGTATTCCATCTTCTTTTGATATTTCCTGTATCATTCAAGATTTTCCTCATAACACCTCTCAGTATTGCAACTATAGGCTTCAATTTGGTTTTGTTCTTTTTGCTTGAAAAATGCTGAGCAAGTTCTTCCCTTTTTATTTTCTGACTCCAGCTCTTTGACTATTTCTTTATTGTATTTTGCTTTTGTCTTCTCGAGCTGCCCTTTTAAGTCTTCTGTTCTGGTCTTTTAATTTAGTATCTCTTCACTTTGTTTAGGCTTCTCGACACTCTAATGCAATTTTCACAATTTCTTCTAACATCCATTGTAGGTTTTCCTTCTCTTACTTTGTAATGACCTTTTCTCTTCGTGAATGATATCCTTGATTTCAGCCCAGAGCTCCTCTGGTCTTTCATCATTGGTTTCAGTGACTCAAACCTGTTCTTTTTTTCCCCCATTAAAATAGAATTTCAAAGAACATTTATTGACAGGATGATGAGAACAGAGAAAGTTATTACTAAGATTTTTTAAAAATATTCATAATACTTCAGCCTTTAATAGCTCATTTGGCTGGTTTTTGGGGGGGGAGTATAGTTTTATACAATATTTATTCTTGGGGGACTGAGTAAGTTCATTCAGCATAATGCTCTCCAGTCCCTCTCAAGTTAGGTAATAATTTACAAAATCATTGCTTCTGAGTGTCGCATAGTATCCCATTGTGTGAATGTGCCATAATTTTTCAATCCATTTGTTTGTGGTTGGACATTTGGGCTGTTTCCCTGTTTTGCAATGTCAAACCTGTTCTTAAGATGATTTTTAAATTAAATCAAGCTTGCATTTTAATTCATGTGGACTTGTTTTAAAGGCAGCAAAATGGTGTTATTTCTTGTCAGATTCGCAATCTCTTGGGAACTTATGAGCTGTGTTCCACAGGGATCTCAACAGCTTTTTGGAAGTAGATTCCCACCTCCTCCCTTCATTGGAGACTCATTTTGAGTGTACCTGAGCAGGCAACCTTTGGATTAACAGCGAATGAGTAACAGCATCAGCCAGGCACTGTTGAGTCATTAGGGAAATGCCAGATCAAAATTATACTGCACTTTACATCCACTGTCGTTACGTGTCCTTGAGTTGACTCCAACTTGTAGCAATCCTATATGCGCCGTTCTTTCAGTCTGCAGTCAGTGTCCCCTACTGCAGTCACCTCATCAATTCATTTGACTGAGGGTCTTTTCTTTTGCTGACATCTTTCCGAGTATGATGTCTTCCCCCAGGAACTAGTCCCTTCCTGGTAACATGCCCAGAGTATCAGAGACAACCATCATTGCTTCAAAGGTGCTTCTGGCTGCACTTTTTTTTATATTTGATATTCTATGCCAACACAATTCAAAGGCAACCATTCTTTGATCTTCTTTTGTCATTGCCCAACTTTCACAGGTATGTAAAGCAACTGAAATAGGCACATTAACTGAAGCTGATTAAAATGAAAATCCATTCAAGTCAAAATATGACTTTTAGTATATCATACCCACTAGGATGGCTTTTGGAACCCTCATCCATTACATGTGGGATTACAAAATGGTGCAGCCACTTTGAAAAAGTTTGGTTCTTCCTCACAGAGTTAAACAGGAAAAACAAAAGTTATTCAAAGTGTATACCCAAATGAATTTTAACAAGCTATAGAAATGATCCCTGAAAGTAAAGTCTTCCAAATAGATTTTAAATATCCACAAAAATTTGTTCACAAATGTTCTTACCAGCATTATACATAAAGACAAGTTGAAACAACCCAAATGTCCCATCAACAAAATGAATAAACAAACTGAGGTTATATATATAGTGGAGTATATTATACAGCCATAGAAAACAATAAAGCATTGATACATGCTACAACGTGGATGAACATTGAAATCATGCTAAATGAAGGTAATAAAGGACCAAATATGGTATGATTTCATTTATATGTTAAAGCAAATTCATAGAAAGTAAATGGTTGTCAGGAGTTAGAGAGGAAGGAATGAAGAATGATTACTAACCCATTAGTAATGTTTCTTTTTGTAGTAATACAAAGGTACTGAAAATGACTAGTAATTGTTGCATTATTTTAATCTTTTAAGAGCTAACTTCATGTCTCACTTTTCTAAAAATCTTAAATATGCAATGAATAAATGAAAATTCAACTTTTCTGTAAACTTTCATTACAATCACAATAAAAAAAAATATTGTTCCTCAACTCTGCTTGCTGAAACTGAGGAGCAATCTGAAGTACTTGCTGCAGAAAGTTAAGGACTGCAGCCTTAATTATGGATTGAAATTCAACAGCAAGAAAACAAAGATTCTCACCACTGGGCCAATTGGCAACATCATGTTAGATGGTGAAAACATTGAGACTGTTAAGACCTTCAGTTTGCTTGGGCCCACAATCAACACTCTTGGTACCAGCAGCCAGGAAATTAAAAGACGAATTGAATTGTGGAAGTCTGTTGTCAGAAACCTCTCCAAAGTACTGAAGAGCAAAGATGTCAGTCTGGTGTCTAAGGTGTACCTGATCCAGGCCGTAGTCTTTGCAGTTACTTGCTTTGCATCAGAAAGCTGGACAATGTCTAGGGATGATAGGAGAAATGATGCCTTTGAGCTATGGTGTGAGAGATGAGTATTGAATATACCATGGACTACAAGGAGAACAAATAGGTTCATCCTAGAGAGGGTGAAACCAGGCTGTTCGTTGGAGGCAAGGATTCTGAAGCTTCGTCTGACATCATTTGGACATATTGCAAGGAGCGACCAGTCCTTAGAGAGGAACATCATGCTTGGGAGGATGGAGGGGCAGCACAAGAGAGGAAGACCCTTGATGAGATGGATTGGTTCAGTGACTGGGGTAATGTGGGTAGGTGTGTCAGAGACAGTAAGATTGGCACAGGAGAGTAGGGTTTAGGGCTGTTGTACATAGGGTCTCTGTGAGTCGCCAGGGACTTGATGGTATTTAACAATCTGAGAAAATAAATGTGTTTTTCCAAGTTTCATCTATAGTATTTTTGTTACAGCAGTACTAGATAATTAAGACACATTTGATCCTGAAAAGTAGAGCTGTGGCTGTAAGAGACACCTGAAATGTAGAAGTTTTGTAATTAGAAGTTGAAAAAAGTTTTTATATGCACACCCTTGTTTATCACGGCTTTGTTGACAATAGCAAGGAGTTGGAGACAACTCAAAACTCAAATGCCCATCAACAAACGAATGGATAGAGAAGCTGTGGTATATTCACACAAAATGGACTACTACGCTGCATTGAAAAAACAAACTCATGCAATATCATTCAAAATGGGTGACCCTGGAGGACATTATGCTGAGATATCTCAGTCACAAAAGGACAAATACTGCATGGTGCCACTGTTGTAGAATGGGACTGACATCAAGGTTGGGGAAAGACTGAGAAAAACTGGATAACAGATGAGGGAGAGAATAGTCTAAAAGCGATGTATGATAGGGTATCATGCTTATCACAAGAGTCCAGAATTAAGGTTGCATAGTGGAGTGTACTTGGGGCAGTGGGAGGGATGTGGGAGGATTGTATACCAAAAAAAGAATTTTACTTTTCAAAGAGAGGAGCCAACTGGGGAGAGGGGGAGGACTGGGCAGAGAGAAAAGTGCAACAAAGAATGAATGGAAATCCAAAATCTCTAAATGTTCATTAAAAGAATTTTTAAAATGGTGCAGTGTTTTTTATCACATGCAAGGTTGCTATTAACAGACACTGACTCAAATACATCTAGTAGCAAAAGCCTTCTTCAAACAGCTGTTGGTAGAATTATGAAAAAGGCAATTTTGGAGAGTGTTAAGAAGCAAGTTCTTGGGAGAGGGACATCATGTTTGGAAGGGTAGACGGACAGCACAGGAGAGGAAGACACTGAATGAGATGGATTAACAATAACTGAGGTAATGGAAGTAGATGTATTAGAGACAGTGAATTTGTCTCAAGATATAGCAGGGTTCGGAGCTCTCACTATGAGTCGCAAGTTATTTGATGGCACATAACATCTTTCCTTTTGACTTAATACCCTATTCCCTCCTTACTAAATCCCACTTTTGTTTACTTTTACCACCGTTGTTGGTTTTTTGTCTTTTTTCCAAGCAAAAAAAGTATTAAGACAGACGAAAGCTATAGAGGAGAGTTTATTATGCAAGAGATACTCAAGAGTGGGTCCATCTTAGGAGCAGAAAAGTGATAATATGCCTCAAAGCTTAACATTTTTTATGAAATTTTAAAAATTATTAACCTGTCACCCCATACCCATGTACTTTGTATTATACTTGTATTTACTTGTATTATACTTGTCTAGACTGCATCTCCCTAAAATCATGATCCAGAGTTGCATTGCCTGCAACCCAAAGACCAGAAGCTCCTCAGAGATTCAAATCCACAGCAGCACTAAGAAAAGATGGATCGTCGCCTCCCATTCGATTCACAGCCTTGGAAACCTGCTGGAAGGTCTGCTGAGCCAATTTAGACCCAATAGCAATTAGGCATGAGAAAGCAAGCTAAGGATCTCTGTACTCTGTAAAAGGTGTTTTCCTCGGAGAAAGGTGGGAGTCTTCTTCCTTTAGGATTTACAGTCTCTGAAACCCAACATAGTCTCTGAGTCAGAACTGACTTGACAGCATTGAGGTCGTTGTTTTTTAAGGAGGGTAAGATTGTGTCTTACGTTGGTTTGCATACCCACTGGTATTTATACAAATTCAATTTTTTTTTCTTCGGTGCCATCAAGTTGAGTATGATTCATAAAGACCCTATGAATAACAGACCTGAACCATGTCCTATCATGTACTATCCTCTTTAATTTCTGACATACTTGAGCCCATGGTCAGTCCAGTTGGTTGAGGGTCTTCCTCTCACGATTGACATTTCCAAGCATGATGTCTCTTTCCAAGAAATAGCTTTCCTAGCAACATGGACAAAGTTGAGATACGCTTTGTCATCCTTTTCTGCAAGGAGCAGTCGAGCTGTAGTTTTCCAAGAGATACCTTTTCCAGGAGATATTCAGTACTATTCTTCAGTACCACAACTCAAAGATAGAAATTATTTTGTCATTCTTTTTCATTGTTGAGCTCTCAGATGTGGAGCAAGTGATTATAAAGACCCTGACATGAAACAGGAGCATTTTAGTCTTCAAATTGAGATCATTATTCCTTAGTTTGCAGAAGTCCTGACAGTGGACTTGCCCAATGTAATGTCTATTGATCTCCTGACTGCTGGTGCTAACCAATGGTGTGGATTGTGTATCCAAGTAAGATGGTATCACTGACAACCTCAATCTTCTACCATGATGTCGCCTCCTGACTCAGTGGTGAGGAATTTTGTTTTGAGTTATAATTACTTTTTATTCTTCCTCTCATTTTTTAGTACAGTGATTTACCAAATCTTACCTGGTTTGTGCCAAGAGATTCTGTGTAAAATAAAACAGATTATAAATTATTAGAACCCTAACATTTATAATTTCTTTGTATCCAATTTTTATTTGGAATCTTTCCTTGTTTACAAATGTCCTTCCTTTACATTTTTCCTTATTATCTAGAATAATGTACCACGTGCTCCATGCATAATTGCTAAGAACTGCACATGAACCGGTGAACTTCTGGACTATTCCAAAGAGCTACCACTGAATTCTCCCAAGAAAAGCCTTTAAGGTTCACTCATTCATTTTTGAGCACCTATCATGTGCTTCACTTTCAGGCACATGATTAAGCTGAGTAACTTGGTAATCTTTCATGAGTAATATTTTTTCAAAATCAGACAAAGATCCTTAGCATTGTAGTAAACATAAAAGTAGCTCATCTATTTCATGCATGTAAGTATTTAATAACCTTTTCTAAGTTACTACATACAGGTTAACTTAAGGCTTCATCAACAATCAACATTCATGGTGGTAGTAATCAAAAACCAAGAGTTTTCTCTTTCCAGTCAACATGGTGCGGTGGGCATCTCCTGGGACAATTGGCACAAGTGCTGCAAGACCAGGGGCAATAGAAAGCCTTACCACAAGAAGTGCAAGTATGAGTTGGGCGCTGTCAACACTAAGATTGACCCCCAATGCATGGTTCACACATGGTGCTCACATGGTTCATGTAAGAGATGTGCCATGCCTAAGATTGAATGTGGGGAATTTCTCCTGGGATTCTTAGAACTCGCAAAACAAGGCTTATTGATGTTGTCTACATTGCCTCCAATAACGAGCTGGTCCGAACTAAGACCCTAGTGAAGAAGTGCATCGTGCTCATTGACAGCAAATCATACCGCCACTGGAAGAAGGCCCAGTATACACTGCTCCTGGGTCCCAAGGGGCCAAGCTGCCTCCTCAGGAGGAAGAGATTTTAAATAAAAAGTGCTTAAAGAAAATTCAAAGAATGATGAATGGGAAAAGTGCAAAAATCAACAGTCTTCTAGAAGAGCAGGTCCAGCAGGACAAGCTTCTTGCATGGTCAGGCCAGAGTAGCCATGCAGATAGCTGTGTGCTAGTGGGGAAGGAGCTGGAGTTCTATCTGAGAAAAATCAAGGCATGGAAAGGCAAATCTCCTCCCTCCCATTTTAGCACATGTATTAAAGGTGTTTATTTTTTTTTTAATGTGTGTACCGTCAAATCAGATCTGACTGGTACAGGAAGCAAGGGTTCCTCCTTCTTCAGCAGAGCATCTGGTGGATTTGAACCACGCACCTCTGGGACTGCAGTGAAGGTCCTTGAACTAGGCCATCAGAGCTTGCCAAAGGTGTTTCCTCTTAAAAAAAAATCACCAAAAGACATGTTGCATTGGGAAAATCTGCCAGGGTCCTCTCCAAAGTTCTAAAAAGCAAGGATATCAGTTTAAAGGCTAAAGCATGCCTGCCCCAAGTGATGATATTTTCAGTTGCTTTGTAAATACCTGAAAGTTTGACAATGGATAAAAAAGATAAAAGAATCAATGCCTCTGAATTGTGGTGTTGGCAAAGAGTTTTGAGTATCTCACTGACTGCCAAAAGAACATATCTGACTTGAAAGCAGCACAACTAAGGAGTTTCTTAGAGGCAAGGTTGGTGAAACATCATCTCACATACTTTGTCAGGAGGCACCAGTCCTTGGAAAAGATGCCATGCTTAGAAATGTAGTGTTATCAAAAGAGAGAAAAAAACCACACAGTGATATTTATTGACCCACTGACTGCACCAATGAGCTTACAGGAGCATGACAGAGATGGTGAGAACAGCACGTTGCTGTTGTTAGGTGCCATCGAGTGCAGTATGGCTCATAGAGACAATGAACAACAGACCTGAACCCTGTCCTATCCTATGCCATCCTCATCATTTCCGACATGCTTGAGTCCATTAATGAGTCATTGTGTCAGTTCATCTAGTTGAGGATCTTCCTCTCTTTTGCCAACCCTTTCCAAGTATGATGTCCTTTTCCAAGAAAGCCTCTCTTATCAACCTGCCCAAAGCATGTGAGATGAAACTGTCATCTTTGCCTCCAAAGAGCATTCTTGCTGTATCTGTTGCTTTGGCAGTTCGTGAGATATTCCGTACTCTTCTCTAAGATGACAGTTGAAAGGCATCAATTATTTTTCTATCATTCTTATTCATCATTTAGCTCTCAGATGAATAGCATGGCCTGAGTCAGGTGCACTCAGATAAGGCATAGTCTCGATCTACTGTACACAGAGTTGCTATGAGTTGTACTTGGCTCAACAGCACATAAGAGGCAACACTTCTTTTCTATGTGGAAAGTTAAAGTGTTTATGAATAAAGGATACCAATGCTATGCAAAATAAGATTATCAATTACTCTTTTATATCCAAAGCATTGCATTTTAAGAAAAGTAATAGTTTTGATGTACTTCCAACCATAGATCCAAAGAACCTAGTAAGATTATGACAGGTAAACCTTCTTTGTTGTCCAATTCAATACCACACAGAATTAGGTTACTGTGATTTTTATTCAATTTTATATACTGATTAGAACAAGAGCAGTAAGAATTATGCTTTACAAATATTATATTATTACATTGTGATATGGTTTTACACTGATTGTATGGAAAAGACAAAGTAACATCAGAATTAAGGCAATAACAACATGTGCAAACCAAGCACATTACCTTGACACAGTCCTTAGTAAAAAGCTCTTTTGGTTAGGTAATCATGGAGATGGCTACATGCAGGACAGTCAGTGCTTTGAAGAGTAAGCTTTGGGTAGAAAATTCATTAATAAAAACTTCCCTCCTACTGGCCCACAATGGCCAGCAGCAGCTTTCGGTAGTCTCCACTCGTGTCACTTGCAATCATTGTGCTCAGGGTCTTCTGATACATCTGAGTGAACATCTGTTTTATTTGTACAAGGTCAATCTGCATAAAAAATAAAATTTCTGATCTCAGAAAACAAAGCTGCCACAAAACTAGTATTTATTATGATTATCCTTTAGTAACAAAAATATTCTAGCTGTAATCCAAGTAGGGAAAAATCTGTATAGGAAGCATTTTATCAGTGCTCACCCAAAGAAGGTCTGATTTACTTACTATGCTATAAAAATACTGAATAGAAATGGTACTAGTTTATTATTTTAAAAATATTAGACATTTATAAAACATATGACCTTTTTCAGGTTGACATAATAGCCACATTACTATGCTTGGGTCTTTCATACAACTTTTTACACAAGGGACGTGAAAAATCCAAAGATAATTATCTTCCACTTTCTCATAAACCCACAGTATCCACAGACTTTCTCAAGTAAGAAAATCTCTTGCTATTTCCTTCACTGAGGCATAATGGTCTCTTTAGTGATGGAAGCTTCAAGTTCAACAGGGAGAAAATGAATACCATACTTTATAAACAGTCTCTCCTCCAGGACAGAGAAAGTGCTTTCCACCAGCATTCCTCAGGGATTGACAACCAACTCGGGAACTTTTAAGTAAGACACAGATAAACCAGTAAGGCCAGACAAAGCGAAATACTCACCTCACTTCGAGTGACCACAATTCTGACCAAAGTAGAGTCATCTGTCCCAGCACCTTTCATAGAATAGTAGAGCCTCTCAGCAAAGAAGGCAGAGCGGTTCAGGGCACACTGCACTGCAAGAGCAGGTTCAGAGACAATCATCCCAGGCCTGACTTGACAAACAGGTCTAACTTCCAGATTAATTTATTACTTCTGGCCCACTCTGGTTATTGCTGTGTAATCATGTCTAAATTTGAGGTAAATTGGAGATGGTCTCTCCTATGATTTTTCTAAGCACCTATTTTTCTATCTGCATCACGCAAGCTATCCTTAACTGTGGAAGATTCCCTCTGGCCAATAAAGTCCATTTTCTCTTCTTTACATTTTCCCCATAAAAGAGAAATTCTGTAGCAACTGTGTCACATTTAATAGCATATTGTAAAAGAATATTGAAAAATCTGAATTCTGGAAGTGCAGAAGTACCATATATTCTGGTAAGAGAAGGTATGAAAGACATTCTAACTTAGAACAAAATGCACAGATGATGCTCAGACTCTTGACACTTTCTTATATAGGAAAATTGTTCAAACACTTTTTCTTCCTTCAAACGGTAAAGATATGCTAATTTTACATTATTACACTAGTTATGATTACTATGATAATATTTTGTTATCCATTGCTAATACCGCTCTCCTTAGTTCAGTAATTACTCAGAGAAGTTCCATTCCATTAGATGTTTGCATCAGCAAGGCAGCAGAAATTGGTTTTGTTATTTCAAAAGGAAAACAAGTCTTACTGGGCTAAGTAATTGGCAGATGTCTTTTGGGCTCAAAGTATGGTGGAGTTTGTTGTTCCGTGGGGATTTTAAAGCCATTTCTTTCTTAAAAGATAAGCATACAGAATCACTGCCAAATAGCCCTTTCTGACCATACTGCCAGCTATTCACAGGAAGGGAAATATTTCTAAAAACAATTTGCTCAGCTTCATCCCAAAGGGGTTACAGTCAGTAAAAGAGAACAATGTTCAAAAACCCACTCATTTTAAAGCAAAACAGAAAAGGATCTTACAGATAGCCTTCAAACCACTTTCAACGTTTCCGGAGAACTCACGGCTAACACTGCTTAGCAAATCACGATTAGCCATCTGTAATAAGAAAATTGTGGTATTAACATATTTTTTACATTTTAAAGCAGGAGCCAAATCTTCAAAAGCAAAGCTCATACCCTGGAATAAGCCTCCATTGTAGCTCTCAGCTGAGGAAAGCTTCTTGTGGCAAGAATCATGTTAAAACAAGATTCATCTGTTCCTAGTCTCCCCTCACCAGCTTGATAGAGGCGCTGAGCATCTTCCTGAGCCATCTGATGGTTTACATTCAGGTTCTCATCACGATTTCCCTGCAAAAGAAAAATGTTAAGAACTAGAAGAAAGTAATATAAGTTGTGTTCTTTTGTATAGGGTGTGGTTTTTATTTCAAGACTGCAATAACCAAAAGAATCACTTCTAGAGCAAATTTCTTAAAGGTTAAATTCATAAGGTTTTGTCAAGTTTATCTTTTGCTTTTGCTGCAGAAGGTCAAGGACTGCAGCCTTCAATACTGATTGAAGCTCAACATCAGAAGACAAAGATTCTCACCATTGGACCAATTGGCAGCATCAGTATGGATGGTAAAGAGATTGAGATAGTTAACAGTTTTAGTTTGCTTGACTGCACAGTCAACGCTCTTGGTACCAGCAGCCAGGAAATCAAGAGATGAATTGCACTGGGAAAGTCAGCTGTGAGGGACTGAAGAGCAATGACGTCAGGCTGGAGACTAAGGTGCGCGAGTTGGACAGTGACTAGGGATGACAGAAAAAGAATTGATGCCTTTGAGCTGTGGTGCTGGAGAAGAGTGTTGAATATTCCCTGGACTACTAGGAGAACAAACAGGTTTATCCTGGAGAGGATGAAGCCAGAATGCTCCTTGGAGTCAAGGATTCTGAAGCTTCATCTGACATACTTTGAGCATGCTGCAAGGAGGGACCAGTCCTTAGAGAGGGGCATCATGCTTGGGAGGGTTGAGGGACAGCACAAGAGAGGAAGACCCTCGATGAGATGAATCGATTCAGTGATTGGGGTAATGGGAGTAGGTGTGTCAGAGACAGTGAGGCTGGCACAGGATAGAACAGGTGTTAGGGTCACTGTGAGTCACAAGTGACTCAATGGCACATAACAATGCAAAATTAGAAGATGGGTCAATTTATGGTTTTAGTGGAAGAAGTAGGCGTATCAGTGGGCTAATCCCACAAAGAATGAGGGGGACACCTTACTACTATCAAGAGGCCAGGAGTGGAGCATTTGCTTTAGACTTGAAGTTCTGCACTCAGAACCTCCTAGATTGGAGACAACACAAAACAATGCAAGATGGGACAAATGGTAAAACCCAAGAGACTGACATGAGATGGTTGCAGCAAGCTTCCTGGCTCACAAAATGAGGAAGCTGAAATGGGTTCACTGATCCAGGGTGGAAAAGCAAAGCTTCTTCAGACTGGAGACTTGCTGATGCAATAAGGTCCATTTGCCGGAATGGGAACCAGCAACAGAGGCCAAGAAGAAACTGAAAACCATGTCTGCTGGAAGCTGTCCTGACTTATGATGAACTGTGTCCTTGTATACTGTTACTTCCAATTTGATACGTAACATGATGACCTAGTGCATACGGAGTTGCGCCTCCAACCCAAAGGTTGGCTATTGGAATCCACTAGCTGCTCTGTGGGAGAAAGCTGGGCAGTCTCTTCCCAAGCAATTTACAGTCTCTGAAACCCCACTGGAGGTTAGTTTCAACTTAAAAGAAATGAGCTTGAGACTTTCTTCATAAACCCCATAACTATGAATATGGTACATTAGTTCTGTGTGCCCAGTACAAACAATTAGCAAACGCATCATAGGGAGGACAAATGATGTCAGAATTCATAAAAGGTTGGGCAATAGAGGTATGTCCACTTCACAGGAAACAGCTCCGGGCTAGTATCGATTCTCTTTCCTTTTCCTAAAGTGAGATAAGATCTAATGTTACTGCATTATAGGGGATATAAACTACTACTAAAATGAAGGGCTTATAACTATCCTTGTTAATTCCTATCAAGTTGGTCAGTGACGCATGGCAATCCATACACAACAGAATTAGACGGTTCTAATTTTCAGAAGTAACTAGGTATTTCTTCCTAATCCATTTCAGTCTAGAAATTGCTAAAACTTATTTAACATCATAGAAACACATGTGGTTTCACATAAAGTTTGCTGTTTGTGTGGGAATTAAACTAGATTCCCATGGGGAGAATTATAACCATTAAATCACCAATGCCCCACAGAATTTGCCTTAGTGGAAACTTAATGGCAATATGCATTACGCTAATTTCCACTTTGTATTCCTACATGCAACTAAAGGGTATTGAGAACATTCTTTATGCTAGGCACTATGCAAGGTGTTAGAAACACAAGATTTCTTAATCAAGGTATTTAAGTCTGAGGGAATGACATAAATGGAAACTTCAAAGAACTTCCTTTTCTCTGCTTAAGTGTAATCCTAATATAGAAGTGGAAAAAAAAATAATGCCGGAGACTTGTCAATTGGTAAATAAAAATCTTCTCTGGGATTAAAGGAAGAAGGCAGGGAGGTAGACTACGCCTGTTGAATTCTCCCAAAAATTTAAATACAAGCTTAAAAAAGGAAAAGGCTACCCCCTAGAGTCTCAGTACTTTGTCCAAGTAGAGAAGTGCTGAAGGAGAGCACACTTAGCACAAACTCTAAGTAGAGATCAGAACAACACAGAATGCACTGCAATCCCAGAGTACACATTTCCACCATATGCTCGGCTGGAGAAGGAGGGGCAATCTCCTCCTGTACCAGTCAGATCTGATTTGACAGTACACATGCAGACAAATTAAAAAAAAAAAAAAGAACAACACAGAAAAGGTTCTTAAAAAAAACCCTTCATATTATTGCCTTTAGATTCACATTCTGAAAACACTCACTGCTCTGGTCTCATCGTAAAGTGGTTCCTTTTATTTTTAAATTAGCCAGGCTTTGAATCCTTCATAAAAAAACCTTAGCACCCTATGTTGTTGTTGTTAAGTGCCGTCGAGTTATAAATGACTCATAGCAACGTTATAAATGAAAGGCCTGAACAATTGTACAATTTTCATCATTTCTCAAAGTTCATAGAGTTTCCAGAGGCTAGCTATTTTGGAAGTAGATGCCACTCCTGCTTCCAAGCTTGTTTTAATTGGGGAGCCCCACTAAACACTGTTCCCCATGGGTAACCATTATCACATTTGATGCATTAGTGTCAGTGTTTAGCATCACAGCAACCATGAGTTACCTCTGTACAGCAAATGGACAGATTAAAACCAGGCCCAAGGGCCACAGATTAAAATCACCCACCTCTGACTTGGTAGTATAACTTTCTATCCCACAGAGCTCTCTCTATGTTGATGTTGTTGTTAAGTGTTGTTGACTCATAGCAACCCTATAGAAAGTCTTAACAATCATCTTTGAGTATCAACCTCTGTTCCTTTACTTATTTCTCCTTTTTTATCTTAATCTACTCCTGAATAGATTAATCTACTCTTTCATAGGTAAATCTCATTTCCTTCAGTTCATATGCTTAATTTTTCATTTCCACATTCACACATTTCCCCATACTATCCTTTCTACAATTACCTCTCATCACTATTTAAAAGAATTTATTTTTTTTGTTGTTGGGAATATACACAGCAAAAAAATATACCAATTAAACAGTGTCTACATGCAAAACTCAGTGATAGTAGTTGAGCTGTGCTACTATTCAGTCTTGCTCTCCTTTTCTGAGTTGTTTCCCCACTGACATAAAAGTACTGCTCCTTAATGTTTTTATCAAATCTTCAAGTTGCTGGTGTAAATCTGAGACAAGCAGAATTGGGTAGAACCTGACAACCCTGCAGACCACTCTAAAAAGGCCCACAGTAGAGGGTCCAGAACATTAGCCAGACATAATGTGGAACAAAACTCAAAATCATAAAAGCGTCCTAGCTTGTGGGTCTAATAGAGACTGTTGGGACCCTTGAGGCTATGGCCCTGAAACTGAACATAGGGCACAACTTGTATCCAAAGGGCAGATATATAATGTGAATATCGAGTCCTTACAGCAATAAGTCACACAAGATTACATGGGAAGCATATTTTCAGGGATAAAAGTAAAAAAGGAGAAAGGGTTAGTACTGAAGGATGACTGGAAACAAAACCAGAGAGAGTGGGACAAGTGAGAGTCCAATGTGAGGATTGTAATCCAAGTTATAAAACAAAACATATGAATGGATGAGGGGATTATCAATCTGTTCTGTAACTAGTACCCAAATCACAATAAAAATTTAAATACTCATACATATAGTATGGATATAAGCACACACATTTATTTTCTTAAAGAAGACTTAAGGGAATATTTTTTGCTTAAGGGTTTTTTTTGTTTTATTTTATTATTTGTGTGTGTGTGTACTGTTAAATCATATCTGACTGGTACAGGAGGAGATTGTCCCTCCTTCCCCAGCAGAACATCTGGTGGATTCCAACCGTTCACCTCTGGGATTGCAATGCAGCTTCTTGCCACTAGGCCACCAGAGCTTCCCTTGGCTTAAGGTTTAAAGATATCTCAGTGCAATAGTTTCAGGCACTCCTTTACTCTTAAGAACCATTCTGCCCTGTACCAGTCAGATCTGATTTGATGGCGTGCGCACACACACACACACACACACACACAAATACTAAAAGTTTAAGTGAAAAACCTTTGTGATATCTACTTAAAAGAAAAAAAAAAGAGCCGTTCTGCCATTAGATTGCTCAGAACCACCCAATCTTGTACACGAACAAGATAGCTAGTAACACCGAACACTGAATCAGCATTCTAATCTTCTGCAAATTCTTTCAAATATATTATTTCATTTTATACACTTTTATACTATCATTCCAAATACCTACTAACATTCCAAATACTCTATTTGGAGTACTTTCTACCACATCTCCAGAACATTTGGAGATCAAAATAAAGTCTCTTGTGGCCTAGTGGCAAGAAGCTGCACTGCAATCCCAAAATAAGGAAGGTACTAACCATAATATTATTGTAAACTCTGAAATCTTCTGCAATTGTGGTTCAACTTACACAGTTCTTATTTCTAATAGCATTTCCACTGCAGTCCAGGAGACCCTCAGTTGAGAGTCATACTTACCTGGCAATATTAAGTTTCATAAAATGCTTAAAAATACAAATTTGGAGAAACGGGAGGGAAGAAGTATGCATAAATGAATGAATGACTAAAACCAATCTCTGTGTAAACCGTCACTAAAATTTAAAACAAATTCATTTCCATTTAGCCAGAGAGCTCAAACTAATGGTTAGAGGATAATGTGATTCCTTACAAAAAGCCAGATTTGCAAAAATAAACTTAAGAGTAACCACAAAGAAATCTTTACATTGGATTCTATGTTGTCGGTCTTACAGATGATAAGTTTCTAAGGGAGCTAACTGTAAAAAGAAATAAAGAATGCTCACTGGCAATAGGAGCAAAGAACGTTCCCTGTCAGTATGTAAATATTAATGCTACACTCACCTGGCACATGGATACAAGTAAACGTTCAAAATGCCCTGATGTATCTGATCTAATGTCTTTTTCAAGGTCTCGTCCAAATTCTGATTCATAACATCTGACAATTTCTCGGATTTCCTGATTCGTTCTTGTACACAGAATCTCAATCAATACTCGTTCCTGAGTTCCTGCTCCCTATATGGAATTAAAGTAAACAAATTATACAGAAGAAAAATAAAACCACTGAAAATAATGAAATCTTAGAGTTTCATAAAGTTCTCATTGGCTATAAGAATAAAAAAGTTCTACATATTCAGATGAGATAAAGGAACACGCTGAATTAATTATCAAAATAAATTCAGGACGGCCATAATTTGTGGCATTTACATATAAAATAATAAATTCGTCAAAGGAAATGGCATACAGTACCTTCATTGCATTCCGTAAACTCCAAGCATCATAATATGTGGATGGCATGAACATGGCAAGGATGAGTTCTTCCATATTTCCACTTAACTCTGATTTGAGATCTTTGATCAAATCCTGTTAAATTACAAACAAAATCTAAGTATAATTCCATATCAATTTTTGCTTTAAAAATGTCTTGTTTAAATATTTTATAGAAAAATAAAATTATCTTAGGAATACCTGTATCTACATTGAAATTAAACATAAGTGTACACATATACACACATGCATGTATAGAGTTTTTTGTAAATAAGGAAATGTATTTTATTCACTCTATCAAGAAAACACTTAATTCTTTTTTTTTTAATTTTATTATTTTGTGTGTGTGTGTGTGTGTGTACCGTCAAATCAGATCTGAATGGTACAGGAGGCGACTGTTCCTCCTTCTCCAGCAGAGCATCTGGTGGATTTGAACCGTGCACCTCTGGGATTGCAGTACACCTTCTTGCCACTAGTCCACCAGAGCTCACCAAAACAATTCTTAACAGTGTTATCACTCTCTCATGTATAAAGATGCACATGAAACAAAAGAATTAAAAGTAACAAAATGATAAACAGGTAAAATATTTAGTACAATTTTGCAGTTGTATGAGGAGAAATAAACAAGCATTGTTCCAATTGAAAAGATAAATATCTTTTATTCACATTATATAAAATATCATGTACAACACCACATACATAGATGAGAAATAAATAAGAACACTGAAACAGAAAAAAAAGCTTAGGGCAGGCTAAAGAACTCAAGAAAACCCTGGTGTTCTGGTCAGTAGGCTGCTAACTGAAAGGCAATGTCTGATGGTTCATTTCTACCAGCCGTTCCTTGGAAGACATGGGCAATCTCCTTCCATGTAATTTACAAACTCCTGAAAACCCAGTGGAGAGCCACCTATGAGACAGCTCCAATTTGACAGCAATGATTTTTTTTAAAAGATCTCACATAAAGCTTTCACCTCAAATCTTAAACTCAAAGTCAAACCAAACCACTGCTTACACGTCAATTTTACATGTCATAGTAATCCTGTAGGACTAAGCAGAATTACTCTGTATGATTTCCAAGGATATAAATCTTTACTGAAGTAGACTGCTACATCTTTCTTTCAAGGAACAGTTGGTGGGTTTAAACCAGTGATTTCTGGTTAGCCGCCACCACATCACACGGACGCCTTATCTGGTCTTGAAATTCCACCGTCATGAAGCTAATTCCAACTCAGAGCAAACCTAGAAGACAGCATAAAACTGCCCGCTTGTGTTGTCAATGCTGTAACTCTTTATAGAAGCAGGCTGCCTCATCTTTCTCCAGCGTGGCTGGGAGATTTGAACCACAAACCTTTTAATTAGCAGTCTAACACTTGACCCACTGCACCATCAGAGTGTTTTAAGTCTTTATGAATACATAAAAATCATCAAGTAAAGAGGAAAAGAAAAGGGGAATAAGGGAAAGAATGAAGACGAAAGGTATTTTAGACATGAAGGAAAAACAAAAAGAAACTGAGAATGGGGTTCCCTGTCTCAAATTCTGAATTAAAATAATCTGAAAGCATTTAAGAAATATCCATGTTTAAAGAGTCTGTGTGCATGGTTTTAAATTCCGTAAGAAACCTGGATGTTCACTGAGGGTTGAGAAACACTAGTATAGAGCCAAGAACTTCCAAAGACTGTCAAATGGAATAAGAGAACAAATTTTATTACAGGAAGTGTTTTAATAGCCAGTTTTAACTCTATGTTGGGTTATTTCCTTAGATGTAAAGCTAAAGAGTTAAGAATTTTTAAAAAAATATTTCCTGGGAGAATGAAAATTTTCATGCAAAAAAATTTCATTAATGTGGAGGCTATAAATGAAAACTTTCAGGTTATCAGACCCTTAAGGCAGAAGTAATAATAGCCTAGACTTACACAAAAGAAATGAAACAGGGAAACAGATAAAAGGCAATTTAAAAATATCATTTTACAGATTAGATCAACAAACTGTGAAGAAGCGGTCACTAGGATATGGAAGTACCAGATATCCAACAAACAATGGATAAATATTGACCGAGTAACCAATACAAAAGTGGTACCCAAGAGGCTCCACAGCAGGCTAACAACAGAATTTTATTAATAGAGAAATCTAGAGAAGCCTGGCTGGGAATAAGGGAAGTAGGTTGTGAATTTAGTTTTTAATCTAAGGTAACATTTGAGGAAATTCATACATAGACTAGATGTGAATGAAGGAAATTCACAACATGAAAGATACTTTTGTGAGAGAAGTGAGTCTAAAGTGGGTGTCACATGGTCAATCCTAAGACTAAAGAAGTAGATCTGGCTAGGGAGGGCCACAAAAGCAAAAAGAGCAGGCAAAGTGGGTCCCTTCTCCCAATTCTGAGAAGACATCTGGAAATGTTCAGAATCCTTATCTAAATGGATTGTTGTATCATCTGCATAACACAGATTGTTGATAGATCTTCCACCAATCATGATGCCATACTTCTCCTTATAAAGCCCAGCCTCCCGGATAATGTGTTCTGCATACAGGCTGAAAAGGTATGGAGATAGGACAGACCTCTGGCATACACCCTTCCCAATTTTGAACCATACAGTGTTACCCTGCTCTGTTCTGATTACTGCCTCTTGGTCCAAGAATAGGTTTCTCATTAGCACAATCAAGTGTTCTGGGATTCCCATTCTTCTCAGTCTGCCACAGTTTGTTATGATCCACACAGTCAAATGCCTTTTCTTAATCAATGAAACACAGATAGACATTCCTATGGTATTCCCTGCTTTCTGCTAAGATCCATCTAACATTAACTACAATATTCCTAGTACCATGACCCCTTCTAAACCCAGCCTGGACTTCTGGCAGTTCTCTGCTGATGTGATTGCTGCAGAGGGTCAAGGACTGCAGCCTTCAATATGGATTGAGACTCAATATAAAGAAGACAACGATTATCACCACTGGACCAACTGGCAGCATCAGGATGGATGGTGAAGAGATTGAGACTCTTCACAGCTTTAGTCTACTTGGCTCCACAGTCAACACTCTTGGCACCAGCAGTCAGGAAATTAAAAGACATATTGCAATGGGAAAGTCTGCTGTTAGGGACCTCTCCAAAGTACTGAAGAGCAATGGTGTCACTCTGGAGACTAAGGTGTGTCTGATATAGGCCATTGTCTTTGCAATCACTTGTTATACTTAAGAGAGTTGGACAATGACTAGGGAGGACAGAAAGAGAGTGGATGCTTTTGAGCTGTGGTGCTGGAGAAGAGTACTGAGTGTACCATGGACTGCTAAGAAAACAAACAGATTCATCCTGGAGAGGGTTAAACCGGGATGCTCCTTGGAGGCAAGGATTCTGAGGCTTCATCTGACATACTTTGGACATGTTGTAAGGACAGACCGGTCCATGGAGAAGGACATCATGCTTGGGAGGGTGGAGGGACAGTGCAGGAGGGAAAGACCCTCTATGAGATGGACTGATTTAGTGACTGGGGTAATTGGGGTGGTTGTGTCAGAGACAGAATGACTGGCACAGGACAGAGCAAGTTTTGGGGCTGTTGTACACAGCATAGCTATAAGTCGCAAGTTACTCAATGGCACATAACATCTAAATGGAAAGCAAATGTTGCCCAGCTTTTCCTATTATATTTGAGAATAGTATTTCATAGTTATAGAATCTAGCTGGAATTATTTACTGCTCATTTGTTCCTGGTGCTACAAATATGACATGGTTTCCCCTAAGAGAGCTTATAGTTTGGGGAAAGCAATGAAATTAGGGATACTAGAGGTTTTACAAAGGGTGATGTGATCAGTGGAAGAATTCCACCATTAAATTCCGTCTAAAGCAGTAAAGAAACATTAGAAAGTAGCTGATATCTAAGTCTTGAGGGAAATTGCCAAGTAGTTAAAGAGGGAAAGCTATAAGACTACCACGGAAGTAAGAAAGATTATTGTTTACATAAGGAACTGTAAAAAGTTCCATATAAGGGATCTTCATGAAGGCCTCAGGGACAGTTCGTGTGCACAAGGTGGTGGGCCACTGCCTGCCCACATGTCACACACCAACACTTGACTGCATGCGCATCTTTGTCCCCAACCAAGTCGTCACCAAGACCTGCTTCTGGTACTTTCGCTCAGCTGAAGATGAAGAAGCCTTCTGGAGAGATTGTGTACTGTGGGCAAGTATTCACAAAGTCTCTGTTGAACATGAAGAATTTGGCATCTGACTGCACTTTGACTCCTGCAGTGAGACCCACGACATGTACTGGGATTTCCAAACCCTGACCACCACAAGCACCGTCACCTAGTGCTACCATGACATTGGCGCTTGGCATTGTGCCCATGCCTACTCCATCCAGATCATGAAGGTGGAGAGCACAGACAACAAGCATCGCCAGCCGCAGTCAAGCAGTTCTGTGACTACTGCTCCACCGGATTCAGTGTTGCCAGCACAAGCCATGGTTCACCACCAGGAGGCCCAGAACCACCTTCTAGGCACAGCTTCTCTCCCCAACCCCAGTCTGCCCAATAAAACACCTTGCAGACTGAGAGAAAAATAAAAAAAGTTCCCATGTAACTGTAATACACAGCATGCGCAGAGGAAAGGAGTTAAGTAGAAGATGATGCTAAGGACTGGAAAGACCAGAGGCTCTATCATAACAGCCTTTAATCTCACTGTAAGGAGAAGATGAGACCAATGAATACCAAGCTCTTGATCGTGATGACCATCACAGTCCACTTTTTTAGTACCTACCTATCACGAATAAGACATAGTATAAAAAGTATGATTTTGAGATTAAAAATCTCCAGAGGAGGTGATGGCTAGTTATCTTTGCTTTATATCACAGGTACAGAGATGTACAATTTGACATTAATGTGGAGTTTACAAACTACTGTAAATGACTGTGCTCATTCAAGAAAAGAAAAAAACACACACGACACCTACCTTGCCATACATGGTCTTAAAAGCAGCTTTAATTTTTTGCCTCTGATCATTGGAGCGGTTGGCCACAACATCCACGATTGCCTGCTCATCTGTCCCTGGAGGGGTCAGGAAGAATGAAGGTGACTTCAGGATGCTCTCAGAACGCTTATAAGGCACTACGTCCCATAACAAATTGAGGTTTTTACATATAGACTGACACAAAAATTAGGTTAATGATAGAAGATTATCTCTACATTAGAATCAGTTAGTTTATACTTCATAGGGGCAGCGGGGGTGGGGAATCGGTTTTCTTTTTTTTAATATTTTTTTTTAATTTATTATTCATTTCAATGAAAATTTGCAGAGACTTTGGATTTCCATTCATTGTTGCACTTTTCTCTCCTCCCAACCCTCCCCTCCAGTACACTATCCTCTTGGAAAAGTAGAAGAAATATTCTTTCACTGTTTTACAATCCCTCCCCCCAGGTCCACTCCACTATGCAGCCTTCGCTCTGGACTCCTGTCATGACAAAAATAACTAATCACATATCCCTTTTAAACAGTTTTCTCCCTCATCTGTTTAAATGCAGTATACGTTATTGAACCCATCTTTCTCAGTCTCCCCCCTTTACAACAGTGGCACCATGCAGTATTTGCCCTTTTGTGACTGAGATACTTCACTCAGCATAATGTCCTCCAGAGTCACCCATTTTGAGTTTCTTGTTTTTCAATGGAGCGTAGTATTCCATTGTGTGAATATACCACAGCTTCTCTAGCCACTCACTTGCTAATGGGCACATAGGTTGTTTCTAACTCCTTGCTTTTGTGAACAAAGCCACAATAAACATGGGTGTACATGGGAATCTGTTTTCTTACCAAAACCCTTCATCGCTTTTCGGAGAATTTCTGCATCTCTCATGGCATCAAAGTTGGAAGCAGGTCGGATTGTCCCTTGAGTGCCCTGAGTCATTGCTGCTGGCTAAGCACACAAGCATAAAATGAAAATCAGATTTTTCTGTTGACAAGGAGGCAATTTAAGACTTCCCAAGACATTATTCTTAGGCAAGGAAGTCAAGTGTTTGGATTTTAGGGCAAAGATAGGAACATTTTTCTGAGGTTAGCAGCCATAAGACAAACCTCAACTCTTACAGACTGACCCCATGTACAGTAGGATTTGACCACTGAGATCCACAGGGTTTCAAAGGTTATGTTTTCTTTGTAGATCACCTGGCCTTTACTCCTAATCTTTCTTAGTCTGGAAGCTCTGCTGAAATCTATTTAGTGCCCTAGCAACATACAAACCTCCACTGACAGAAGAGCAGTGGATACACAGAAGGTGTACTAACTGTGTATCCAACTCAGGTACCCCAAATAGAAGAGACTGAACTACCCCTGAGCCACCACTGTTCTCAAGCATTTCATTATCTATGTCCTTCAAGTTGTCATTGACTCAAATTAGCACCTGCTCTGAACAGTCAGGAGAGACCTATCATCCCTCAGGATAGATTTCCCTCCTGCCAATACACAGACAGCAAGATACCAAACTTTCAAGACACAAGACGGTCAAACTTATGAAATTAAAATAGGAATTTTCTAATGCCTTGGTTTCCATTTTAGTAGAAGAGGGGGAAAGGAGATTGATCCTTTGATAGTAGGAGACGAGCAGCAATGTCTGATTTAAAGATGGAATAAAATAATGGCACAATGATACAGAACAGTGTTGTTCAATGATGTTTTGGACAATCAATATAATTTTGGTAATAGCACTTCATTTCCTATATGGGCCCTGATTATTAGACACAAACTGAAATATTTTATAAATAAGTACAAAATAAAGTAATGAAGGTGCTAAGAGGTACAAATTCTTCATCTATTTTATAATAAGACAAAACCGCAAAACAGGGACTCTATATAAAATATATATAAATCTATAGGGACCTCTCCAAAGTACTGAAGAGCAATGGTGTCTCTCTGGAGACTAAGGTGCGTCTGATACAGGCCATGGTCTTCGCAATCACTTGTTATGCAT
>NW_006399808.1:9729503-9736779 GCF_000299155.1 Elephantulus edwardii | reverse complement strand
TATCCCTAGTACCACGACCTCTTCTAAATCCAGCCTGCACATCTGGCAGTTCTCTGTTGACATACTGTTCCAAACGTTTTTGGATAATTTTCAGCAGAATCTTGCTTGCATGTGATATCAATAATATTGTTCGATAATTTCCACACTCTGTTGGGTCACCTTTCTTTGGAATGGAAACAAATATTGATCTTTTCCAGTCAATGGGCCAGCTGGCTGTTCTCCAAATTTCTTGGCACAACTTAGTGAGCACATCCAGGCCAGTGTCTGTTTGTTGAAATATGTCAATTGGTCTGCTGGTTTTTTTGCTGATTGCCAGATTTTACACCGGTAACCTCAGGCTGCATTGTCCAGGGCAGACCCCAAAGCATTGGCGGAAGGCATCAACAACAGTACTTAGCATAAATGATCATGGGAAAGTCTGCTGTTAGGGACCTCTCCAAATTACTGAGGAGCAATGGTATCACTCTGGAGACTAAGGTACGGCTGATACAGGCCATGGTCTTTGCAATCACTTGCTATGTATGCGTCCGAGAGCTGGAAAATGACTAGGAAGGATAGAAGGAGAATTTGTGCCTTTGAGCTGTGGTTGTTGGAGAAGAGTACTGTATAAACCATGAGCTGCTAAGAGAATGAACAGATTTATCCTGGAGAGGGTTAAACCAGGCTAAAAACAAAAAAACAAACAAACAAAAAAAAACCAAACCAGGCTGCTCATTGGAGGCAAAGATTCTGAAGCTTCGTCTGACATACACTGGACATGCTGCAAGGAGGAACCAGTCCTTGGTGAAAGACGTCATGCTTGGGAGAGTGGAGGGACAGCACAGAAGAGGAAGACCCTCTATGAGGTGGATTGATTCAGTGACTGGGGTAATGAAGGCAGGTGTGCTTGAGACAGTGAGTTTGGCACAGGATAGAGCAGGGTTTAGGGCTGTTGTACATAGGGTTGCTATGAGTCGCAGGCGACTCTACGGCACATGACAATAACAACAAAGCCAATTTCGGATAGAAACTAAATACACTCAGCAACAAATGAAAATATGAATTGTGTCCCTCTGTACAAGTGGTACCTACCTGGCATTGGAACCTGTGCAGGGCCACCCCCGTATGACTGTGATGGCGGCTGTGGATAGCCAGAATAGGCTCCAACTGGTGGGGCTCCAAACCCGGGGCCTGGAAACAGAAAAACTGTTACATAAACTTTGACAACACTTCATAGAAAATGTTAAGATGTTCACTATTATGGGGAAAAATGAGTTACTGATTCTTTGATAACAGCGGTCCCCTTTTGTCTAAATTCAGCTTCACACTAGCTCTTTTCTATTAAAAATATTTCTATATAATTTTTTCTTTATTCATCTTCCTTACTAACTTATACTAGAAAATAAATTCTTTCTACTTTGAAAAAGCAGTCCTTAATTCAGAGTCATCCTAAAGTATATAGGTAGTTCCAGGGTTATCTATAGTTATGAACTAACCCCCCAAAAAACTATTATATTAAAAATGTGAGGATACACAATGGTTCCTAATAATAAACAGGTGCTATTTTGTTGCTATTATTATCTTAATCAATTCTCAAGATTGTAAATAACCAAAGTTTTATATATTGATTCTATATGAACATGAGATTAATCCCAATTCCCTTCACCTCTGAGTTGAGTAGTGGTTTTGGAAAAGAGTACTGAATATCCCGTGGACTGCCAAAAGAACAGACATGTCTTGGAGGTGAAGCTAGAGCACTCCTTGGAAACAAGGATGGCAAAGCTTCGTTTCACTTTCGGCATGCTGCTAGGAGAGGTTATTCAATGGAGGAAGATACCATATTTGGAAAGATGGAGGGATGGCAAAGCAGAGGGGGCCAGGTGGACTGACACAGTGACTGCAGCCATTGGCTGGAGTGTGTTAGAGATTGTGAAGTTGGCACAAGATAGGACAGGGCTCACAGCCATTATTTACAGGGTCGCTATTAGTTGTACTTGATAGCACCTAATAATAACAGTAATAATAAACCATGGATCATAGGGGACTCAGTTTTCATGCTTCCTAAGAATCTGCCTCTCTAAATGCCAGCTGGGTCATTACTGTCTAAGGTATAGAGTCATAAGGTTAAGTGCAACTCTGACTTCAAACACAACAAGCAAAAATAAAAGATGCAGGGGGAAGAAAAAAGTGCTAATTACTAGCCTCATTAATGCTGAGTTAAATAACTCACCTCCAGGGTAGGATGGAGCTCCTCCTGGCTGTGGGGCACCAGGATAACCTCCAGGAGCTGGGTAGCCTCCAGGGGCAGGGTAGCCTCCAGCACCTGGGTAGCCACCAGTTGGAGCTTGTGGGTAGGCACCTCCTCCCATAGGAGGAAAGCCACTAGGATAAGGATACTGACCGGGAGGGGGAAATGATGACTCTTGACCTGGAGGCTGAAAATGAAAATTTCAAGTTAAGTGACTGGACAAAAATATGCTTCATCTCAAAAAGAAGGACACTGGGAGTGAACTATTTATCAATAGTTTAATACTATACTAGTTTGTAAGAGCTTAGTTAAAACTAATTAATTCTACCTGGAGAGCTCTGGTGGCATAGTGGCAAGAAGCTGCACTGCGATCCCAGAGGTATGCAGTCCAACTCCATCAAATGCTTTGCTGGAGAAGGAGAGACAATCTCCTCCTGTACCAGTCAGATCCAATTTGATGGTACACACAAAAATTTTAAAAATTAAAAACAAACAAACAGGGAAAAAAAACTAATTCTCCCTGAGTCAGGTAAGAGGTCTGAGTTTCTCTATTTGAGAACAATAGTCCTTCCAAACATCAAGGCTTCAGGAAAATGAGCTAAACTCATTAATTCCTTCATTTCCCTGACAGCTATAAATAGGAAGAATATCTTCCACTCTAACCAAGAAAGATATCCATGACCCTGTTGCAATATATCTGGAATTCCAACACAGGGATAGGTCGGGGGAGATGTCACATCTTGGGTAAGTTACTATTTCTCGAATTCAGATCAGTGCTGTTGTGTGCTGGTGCGTCCAAACTAAACCACAGCTGACTCTCCAGCAGGTTTTCAGTGGCAGTTTTTCGCACAGGAGTTGACTGCCAATCTTTCTCCCACAGAGCTGCTGGTGGATTTGAACTGCATACCTTTGGGTTGCCAATGCCAACTCCTTACCACTTGGCTATCAGAGCTCCCCTAAACAGACCAGATAATACCTACGTGTGGCAGAGATTAATTGTTCACTAAGCATTTTCTCTCCTGGGAAGAAAGCTAGACTACATTTTTTTCAGGACCCTTTGTTTTCTTGACTTAGATGGAATCCATATTGAAGGCTGTGATCTTTAACAAGTGCTTGAAGTCCTCCTCATTTTCAGGAGGAAAGTTTGTCTCAATTGCATAATACAGGTTATTGATGGGTCTATCTCCAATCCTGATCCCACATTCCTCTTCACAGAGTCCAGCTTCTTGAATAATTTGCTCAGCAGACAGACTGAATAGATATGGAGAGAGAATGCAACCCTGACACACTCCCTTCTTAATTTTAAAACATGCAGTGTTCTCTTGCTTTGCTTGCACAACCACCTCCTAGTCTAGGTATAGGTTTCGCATGAGCACAATTAAGTGCTCTGGGATTCTCATTCTTCTCAATGTTAGCCATTAACTTGTTATGATCCACACATTCAAATGCCTTTGCATAGTCAATAAAACATAAATAAGACACTCTTCTGATATTCTTTACTTTCAGCCAAGATCCATCTGACATCAGCAATGCTATCCCTAGTGCCATGGTCTCTTCTAAATCCTGCTTTAACTTCTGGAAGTTCCTTATTTATGTACTGTTCCCGCCATTTCTCAATTATCTTCAGCAGTATTTTCTTTGCATGTGATAATAATATTGCTCAATAGTTTCCATATTCTGTTGGATTACCTTTCTTGGGAAAGGGAACAAATATGGACCTCTTTCAATCCACTGGCCAGATAGCTGTTCTTCAAATTTCCTGGCATAGACTTAGGAGTGCATCAAGGTTGAGTCTGTTAACTGAAATAAGCCGTCAATTCTTATGGCCTTATTTTTTTGCCAATGCCTTCGTACAGCTTCCACTTCCTTCATTACTATTGGCTTCTGCTCATATGGTACTTCCTAAAATTCTTCAGTGTCAGTCAGTTCTTTTTGATTCTGTGATGCCCCTCATCTTCTTTGGATGCTTTCTGGGTCATTCAATATATTGCCCATAGCATCTTACAGTATTACGACTAGAGACTTAAATTTGTTTTTTCAGTTCTCTCAGGTTGAGAAATGCAGAGCGAATTCTTCCCTTTTTATTCTCCAATTCCAGCTCTCTGCACATTCCATTTTAACACTTTGCTTTGTCTTCTGCCCTTTGAAATCTTAAGATGATTTTGAAATTCAGATGGAAGAGATTCAAGATATTTTGATTCTCATGACTTTTAATTTTCTTCAGCCTCAATTTGAACTTGACCATGAGTAATTTTCAGTCTGACCCACAATTCGCCCCTGGCTTACCTTTTGACTGCCAATGTTGAGCTTATCCAACAATTCCTTCCACAGATGTAGTCAATCTGATTGCTATTCAGCCCATCAAGTGTAAAGTCACCATTTTTGTCTTTTAAAAAAGGTATTTGTAATGAATAAATCATTGAAAATACAAAATTTGATCATAATTCTATTTCCAGTCTCATTTCTTGGAATGACTAAACCACTGAAAATACAAACTCTGAGGGAGTTCTGGTGGTCTAGCAGCAAGAAGCTGTGATGCAATCCCAAAGGCATACAGTTTGAATCCACCAGATGCTCCGCTGTAGGAGGGGCAATCTCCTCCTATGGCAGCTGGATCTGACTCTACAGTACACACACACACACAAAAAAAAATACAAAATTTGATCATTCTATTTCCAGTCTCATTTCTATCACCACGCCTTTATTTTCCAACTACGATGAAACTGGTTCAGGATAGGGAAGGGTTCAGAGCTGCTGTACCTTGGGGGGGTCGCAATGGATCGCCCGTGACTAAGCACAAAATAACAACATTCCTTCTTTACTGTTTCCAACTTTTGCATTTGCATTCCAGTCACCAGTTATCATTAACGCATCTTCACTACATATTCGGTCAATTTTGGACTATAAGATTTGGTAAAAATTTTCAATTTCTTCCTCTTTGACTCTACATGTTGGAGCGTCTATTTGACTAATGCAGGAGATGGGCAATCTTATTAATGGACTCATAAGCAACATCATGACAAATGGGAGAAAAGATTGAAACTCTCAATATCTTCATCTTACTTGGATCCACAATTAACACTCTTCGTACCAGCAGTCAGGAAATGAGACATATTGCACTGGGAAAGTCTGCATTTAGGGAACTCTTCAAATTACTGAAGAGTAATGATGTCAGTTTGAGAACTAAGGTGTGTCTGATTTAGACCACGGTTTTTCCAATCACTTGCTATGCATTTGAGAGCCGGATAATGAATACAGATGGCAGAAGAACTACTGATGCCTTTGAGCTGTAGTATTGGAGAGTACTGAATATCTATCTCATGGACTGCCAAAAGAACAAATACATCTTGGAGAGGGTGTAACCAGAGTGTTCTTTGGAAGTAGAGATGATGATGCTTTGCCTCACATACTTCAGGCATGTTGCTAGGAGAGGTCATTCCTTGGAAAAGGACATGATGCTGGAAAGACAGAGGGTTGGTGAAGGAGAGGAAGACCTCTTGACCAGATGGACTGACATGGTGACTGCTGCAATGGGCTCTTAAAAGTGTTAGTATGTGTGAGGATGGCACAGGATAGGACAGAGTTCATATCTGTTGTTCAAAGTGTCACTATGAATTGTACTCGACGGTACCTAACACCACCACCACCACACAGGTAGAGCCACCTGACTGATGAATATGGAGAGAAATAACCAACCAACAACAAGACATTTCCAGGCTGGTCCATAAAAGACATTCTCCCCAAACTTCTACACTCTTTTCCTTTCCCTTCATCTGCCAGCAGAAGCTAAGGGAGCAGTGGAGCATTCCAAGGCAGCAGAAGATGGTAGAGTAAAGATATGGACGGATTGCAGAAACCTATAAAACAGTACCAAACAATCACCTTCCCACCTTGACAACCCCTTCCCTCATGGATTTCTAGGAGACTACGGTAAACAAGAAATGGGTTGTTATTGTGTTAAATCTTTAGAGTGTATTGGTCATCTATCCTGACTAAGATAACTGACAAAGTACAGTTTAGTTGTGGGGGCTTTGGGGTACATAAACAATTCTCAATAGCACACACCACCACCATGGTACATTTTATAATCCATAAAGCATTTAACTTTAAAAATTCACTTCCAACTTAAAAAAAAAATCTGTAAATTTCAAACAAAATCCAGATTTCTGGCTTTACTTCAAAAACTGGAATATCAAGCCACAACATTAGGTCTTCCTGCCCAGATGGTCACATCAATTTACAGCTGAGTCACCTCTGGCTTTCCATACATGAGACTCTCCAGCTGCCCTTTTATGCCCTTCTTCACTCACTTATCCTACTTTCTACTAGGTCCCTCTAGGCACTTGACTTTATGAGTCCTGCTCTATAATTGTCTGTGAGATCTACCATGGGCTAGTTCTTAAAACAGTCATTCCAAGTATATGTGCGATTTTAGTATTATAAATGGAAATACTTACAGGATATCCAGGGAAAGGTGGGTAGCCTGTTGGGGGATAGCCTGGGTATGACATTCTGTAACAACAAAAAAATGTCCTCTGTAATTTCTTATAAACATTGAGATGGGGTGGGGGGCAGGGAAAAAGTGCAACAATTAATGAATAGAAATCCAAAGTCTCTGTAAACTTTCATTAAAATTAATAATAATTTAAAAAGTATATATATAAAAATAATGAAAAAACGTTGAGGCCTTTGAAGATTTATACATATATACACACACCGCTAAGATTTTATACAAAACACTCTTTCAGAAGAGTATGGAGGCATTCAAACATTCATATTAGGGATATAAGCAAAACTTGTAACAATGCAACTTCATTTTATTAATATCTGATCCACCAAAATCAGAATGGCATACTAAAAGTTCAGACTCCATTCTCCGTCTTCATACCATATAATTTTTGGCATATCTATATATTATCAGCATTGTTATTTATGGAATGTTTTTCAAGTCAATCAGCTTTTTGCATTTTGTTTTCTTGCCATACAGAAAGTAATTATTAAAATCAATTATTAAAATGCTTTCCAGGTGCCACAGAAGTCTCCTTGTAT
>NW_006399808.1:9725128-9729403 GCF_000299155.1 Elephantulus edwardii | reverse complement strand
GGAGGGACAGCGCAGGAGGGGAAGGCCCTCTATGAGGTGAATTGATTCAGTGACTGGGATAATTGGGATGGGAGTGTCACAGACAGTGCGATTGGCACAGGACAGAGCAGAGTTTAGGACTGCTGTACATAGGGTCGCTATGAGTTGCAAGCGACTCGACGGCACTTAACAACAACAAACAACATGTGGAAACAGAAAATTAGTATTTGGCAAATATTACAATTGTTAACTGTCCTAGGAAAGAACCATTAAGCGGACCCTAAAATTAGAAGGCAAAAGTATGAGGTGAAACTAGACATTTGCACAGTTTAGAACTATCTGTAAACCTCATTCTTAACCAAGTGATCACAATAAATTATCAATAGTAATAGAGTAATGGAATAAATTGACAATAAGTCACTTCCACTATGATGCAATGAAATACAATAGCACACCTGTGGCAATCCTATGAAAAAGGCATAATTTGAGTTTACTCATGAGGAAATAGTAGACTAAATTAAACATTATTCCACAATTTAATTAGGAAGTTCAAAGCGGAAGTGGCATGCACTTCCTAAACAACATGCCTCCGGAAACTCTAAGAACTATTATAAACGTTGATAGTTATAGAAAGGCTTCAGGCCTTTTGTTCATAGGGTCACTTTGAGTCAAGCTCAGCTCGAAGGCAATCAACAACAATTTGGAAGTATTTTTCAAAGCCATCAAAAAGTATCAATGATAACAACTGAGGATCTGTCTCAAAATAAAGCAGACATAAGACACAGAAAAATGACTACAAATGCAACCTTTGATCCTTGACTGGATTCTGAACCTGAAGAAGGATTTTACTAGGAAAACTGATAACATTTGAATAAGGACTGCACATTAGGTAACATTGTATCACCAGTGTTTATTTCTGATTTTGAAAATGGTATTATTTTATGTTAAGAGGTTAACATTTGGTTAAATAACAGTTATACAAGAATTCCTGTACTATTGTTGTAGTACAAAAATACAAGTATACAAGAATTGTACTATTTTTGTAAATTTGAAATTATTTGAAAATTAAATATATTAATTTTTTAAATCACAGAACTGTGAAACAAGTGAGGGCTTAAAGGAATGAGTTGCTATTTCACTTTTTCCCAATTTTAATAATATACTGTATTTAAATATATATAAGGTATTATTTCAATAAGTAATCAGTATCTCAAAATATAAAATTATTCAAATGCTTTTAGGGAAAGAAACTGCATATTTAAAATTATATTCACTGAATATAGGATTATATTAGTACTTGTGGAAGGAAAGCAACTGAGGGGGAGAAAAGAACAAGACTTAGCAGCTTTTTAAGAAAATACTTTTGTAGTCAACAATTTTCTTACACTTATGAAGATTCTTATCCTCACATAATTTTTTGCCAGTAATGCTTAACAAATATCTATCAGTTTCTGAACCAGAAAAATTGTAACTAGAAGGTCATAAAGTGGTTTTTAGGAAAAAAATTAAAAATTGTTCTCCTTGTAGAATATATTCAGATACAGGATTTTTTTTTTCCAGGAGTTCTGGTAGACTCTCAGTTCAAGCACTAAGTTGCTAACCTAAAGGTCAAGGTGGTTCTGCCAGAGAAAATGACTGAGGGCAATCTGCTCCTGAGAAGGTTACAGGCTAGGAAACCCTATGGGGCAGTTCTCATCATGCACACGGGGCTGTAAGATAGAATCCACTGGACAGCACACAATATTTTTTCAACATATTGCCTTTTTGTGATCCTTGAAATATCAAGAAACCAAGAATGTTTCCTTTGATGTAGCCACAGTCTTTAAATTTTAGGCAAAACAAAACTTCATTTATAATACATTGACACAAACAGGAAGAAAAAGTAAGCCACGTAAAAGATTCTCATTTTTTGTCATCTTTTTTTTGGTTTTTGTTGTTTTTTTTTTAAAAATCCACTTTTCATTTCTAAAAGAAAATGTGTTATGTTTTCTGTTGGAAATCTAAGTTTAAAGTGAATCTTTCAGAACACTGTTACTACTCAGGCAATACACGGTTACATGCAAAAATGTCAGGTTCCTGTTTGTGAGGTCAAAACTCTAAATGGGTGGAACAATGAGAAAATAAAAAAAACAACAAAACAACTCTAAATGGGTGAAATTTCTTAGTACTGTAACTCACATTACTCTACCTCCAGCAGCTCCATTCTTTATTTCCCATCTTAAGTTCCTTGTCACCAAGACTTTCAACAGGGAGTTCTGTCCTAAGTAGTATCCTCCACGTCTATCTAAAAGCCTTTTGAAAGCTACCCGTCTGCTAACTTACCTTGGTTTTAGTGCTTCCTACAGTAGCAGATATTAGGCAAAATAAATTGCAAATATAATGCATATGTTTAAAATCGCATACACTGAGCCATAAAATGATCTCTTGCATGCTTAAATATTCTCACACAAATAATGACTAAAACAGCTATAATAGCATTAACAATCAAATTTGAACAATTAAGTAAAAAACAATTGCTAACTATTTCCTGTGTGTACTGTAGGATTACTGCTTACTGTATTATCAGAGAAGCAGGGCTGTACAGCAGAGACCACCATTCTGGGAGTCAGCACACTACAGCTACTCTGCTTTCCATTTCACTACATGGGATCTTGGAAAAGTGTCCCAAGTTAGAGAACAGACAAAAATAAAAACTACAAAAACTGCTTTTACGATTGTAATCGTTATGATACTCAAGTCCAAAATAAAAAACTAGCCTAAAAACATCAACATGTCAAAAAAAAAAAATCAACATGTCATGAATATACAGTATAGAAAACAATAAAAAAATTAGGACAAAGCATAAAAGCACTTTATGTTCCTAGTAAATTGCATAAGACACAAGGGAATTAAAGCAATTAAAGAATGAACTTCTGTATTAAAAAAGTAGAGAAGGCTCTATGGGGAACCAGGTGAGGTTACTGAGGAATCAGTTCAACAGATATTAATTGGCTACCACACTTAAAGGCATCAGGGACATCAGGGACAGAAATAGAAGGGAAATACAGGTAAGCCTTCTAGAAAATGGTGAGAGCTAGCACAGGACCAATCAGAAACAAAAGGCAGCAGACACACAGGGGACCTAGTGATTAGTGAACATGAGAAAACCTTACTCACATCACTGCTATAATCCAAAGAGACAGAAGAGAAAGCAGGATAGGAAGAAAAGGACTCTGGATTGATCTGAAAGAAGAGCAGAAAGTTACAGAGGTAACAGAGCATGGAGTCTATCAGGTGAATGAGAAGCAGTGATCAAAGCCTTAGACTACTATGGTAGACCATTTTCTCTGTTTCTTGGAAGCTTCCAATCACAGCATTGTCCAGCTACCCAGACTAAACTTAAAAGCTGAGAGCAAAAATACCTGATTGGGGAAAGGAACTTGTCCTCCAGGATACTGAGAGGGCACCTGTCCTCCAGGAAAACCACCTACATGTTAGAAAAAGATTTTATGATTTACTTAAACAGCATTGTAAATATAGAACATCTGACAACATTTCAACATTTAAATGAAGTTATTTACAAGGATAATTTTTAATTCACTGAATCTAAATCCAACTTTAGGGAGCTCTGGTGGCCTAATAGGGAGCTGTGCTATAAACTCAAAGGCAGGAAGTTCGAATCTTCTAGTAACTCCAAGAGAGAAAGATAAGCAATCTTCTCCCATGCAATTTATAGACTCTGAAAACCTATGGTAGGGTCAGTTAAGAAACAGTTCTAACAGCACTGGTTTAAAAGACGTCAGAATATAACTGGAGATTATTTCCTTGATACTATAGAGTGAAAAGAAAAGTACCAGCCTATTTTGCTTTAAACCAGAATTTTTTTTTCATGGAAAAAAAGGAATCTTTTTTATTTTTTAGTTTTATTATTTTGTGTGTGTGTACCGTCAAATCAGATCTGACTGGTACAGGAGGAGATTGTTCCTCCTTCTCCAGCAAAGCATCTGGTGGATTTGAACCGTGCACCTCTGGGATTGCAGTACACCTTCTTGCCACTAGGCCACAAGAGCTCGCCAAAAAAAAAGGAATCTTAATCTCTATCTTGGTGAGTAAACACTCCATCAAATTAATATATTCCACAAAATCATATATTAGAAATTATTTGTAATAATACTTAATATTAGCATTGGGTTAAGCCTGTATTTACTACTAGTCTGATACAGGCCATGGTCTTTGTAATCACTTGTTATGCATCAGAGAGTTGGACAATGACCAAGGAGGATAGAAGAAGAATTGATGCCTTTGAGCTGTGGTGCT
>NW_006399808.1:9709462-9723378 GCF_000299155.1 Elephantulus edwardii | reverse complement strand
TTTTGCATTTTGTTTTCTTGCCATACAGAAAGTAATTATTAAAATCAATTATTAAAATGCTTTCCAGGTGCCACAGAAGTCTCCTTGTATGACAGAAACAAACAGGAAACAATGGCAGATATAATGGTTAAGAGTTAACATTCTAGAATCATACATCCCAAATTAAATTCTGGCTTTTAAATTTTTAATAAAAATGCCAAACTTACTCTAAAATAGTGTAACACTGCATGAATCCATCATCCAGTGACAAAATTTCCCAATCCAGGGTCACATTTCATTATATCAAATCTCTCACTCCCCTCTACCTCCCTGGATTATTATGCAAATCCCAGGCATTATTATAATTTTAACATCTATATGCCTCTGTACATATATCTAAAAGAGAACTCTTTTCCTTCCTAGGGCTCTTCAAATGTACATGCATAATGTGCAACAATGAATGAATGAAAACCCAAGTTCTCTATAAACTTTTGTTAAAATCTCGATTATTTTTTTTAATAAATACATGCATAGCATATCATACTTTAAAAAATAAACAGCAGTTCCTTAATGGGTTGCAAGTATGTCAGTTCCAAATTGTCTCTTAAATATTTAAAATTTCCCATTGTCTCTTAAATATTTGTATTAAAGAGATTAGTTACTAGGCTGAACCAGATGACACTGACAAAATTCTACTATTATGACCTATACAGCATTTTCATACACACGTAAAATATACTACAACACAGTTATAAAGAGAAATGAAGTCCTGATACATGCTTAGATATGATGAACCTTGAAAACCTTAAGTTGTTGTTGTTATGTGCCGTCGAGTTGTTTGCGACTCACAGAGACCCTATGTACAAGAGCCCTAAACACCTTTCCATCCTGTGCCAACCTCACTGTCTCAAACACATTCATTCCCACCACTTCACTCATAGAATTGATCCATCTCATTGAGCATCTTCCTCTCCTGCACTGTCCCTCCACTCTCCCAAACATGATGTCCCTCTCCAAGGACCAGTCCCTCCTTGCAACATGCCCAAAGTATGTCAGAAGAAGCTTCAGAATCCTTGACTCCAGGGAACATTCAGGCTTCACCCTCTCCAGGACAAAACTGTTTGTTCTCCTAGCAGTCCATGATATATTCAACACACTTCTCTAGCACCACAACTCAAAGGCATCAATTCTCTTTCTATCATCCCTATTCACTATCCAACTCTCTGATACATAGCACGTAATTGCAAAGACTATAGCCTGGATCAGGTGCACCTTAGTCTCCAGCGTGACATCGTTGCACTTCAGTACTCTTGAGAGGTCCCTCACAGCTGACTTTCCCAATGCAATTCGTCTCCTGATTTCCTGGCTGCTGTTACCAAGAGTGTTGACTGTGGAGCCAAGTAAACTAAAACTGTTAACTGCCTCAATCTCTTCACCATCCATCCTGATGCTGCCAGTGGGCCCAGTGGTGAGAATCTTTGTTTTCTTGATGTTGAGCTTCAATCCATATTGACGACTGCAGTCCTTGACCTTCTGCAGCAAGTGCTTCAGGTCCTCCTCAGTTTCAGCAAGCATGGTTGTGTCATCTGCATAATGCAGGTTTTTGACGATTCTTCCACCAATCCTCATGCCCCATTCCTCCTCGTACAGCCCAGCATTTTGGATGATCTGTTCTGCATACAGATTGAAAGGTATGGAGATAGACATCCCTGACGGACCCCTTTCTTGATTTTGAACCATCCAGTGTCTCCCTGCTCTATTCTGATGACTGCCTCTTGGTCCAATATAGGTTGTGCATTAGCACAATCAAATGTTCTGGGATTCCCATTCTCCTCAGAGTCAGCCATAGCTTGTTGTGATCCACACAGTCAAAGCCTTTGCATAGTCAATGAAGCACAGATAGATATTCTTCTGGTATTCTCTGCTTTCTGCCAAGATCCATCTTACAATAGCTATAAAATCCCTAGTGCCACGACCTCCTCTAAATCCAGCCTGCACATTGGGCAGTTCTCTGTTGAAATATTGTTCCAAACATTTTTGGATAATTTTCAGCAGAATCTTGCTTGCATGTGATATCAATGATATTGTTCGATAATTTCCACACTCTCTTGGGTCACCTTTCTTTGGAATGGGAAGAAATATCGATCTCTTCCAGTCAGTTTGCCTGCTGGCTGTCCTCCAGATTTCCTGGCACAACTTAGTGAGCACATCCAGGGCAGCGTCTGTTTGTTGAAATAAATCAACTGGTATGCTGTCAACTCGTGGAGCCTTGTTTTTTGTCAATTCCTTCAGAGCAATTTGAACTTCCTCCTTCATCACCACAGGTTCTTGCTCATATGTTATTTCATGAAATTCCTCTGTGTCAGCCAATTCCTTCTGTGTCCTCCTTCCATCTTCTTTTTATAATTCCTGGATCATTCAACATTCTACCCAAACTATAAGTATTGCCACCTGTGGCTTGAATTTGTTTTTCAACTCCTTCAGTTTAAGAAACGCTGCGCGAGTCCGGCATGTTTGATCAATTTCCGACTGCAAAAGTTGGTAAAAATCTTCTATTTTCTCTTCTTTGGCTCTAGTTGTTGGTGCATATATTTGAATGATAGTGGTATTCACTGGACTTCCTTGTATGCGTATGGATATTATCCTGTCACTCACCACATTTTATTTCAGGATAGACCTAGAAATGATTTTTTTAATTATGAAACCAACCCTATTTTTTCTCACCTTTTCATCCCCAGCATAGTAAATCATATAATCATCTGATTCAAAATGTCCCATGCCAAGCCATCTCACTTCCCCAATACCTTGTATGTAAATCACAAAAGGACAAGTATGAACCAGGCAAATGTGCAGAGGCCAAAGCTCAGCAGTGGTTTGCCTGGGTAGGAGGAAGCAGAAAATGAGGATTCACTCTGCTTGGGAAGCCGTGGCTTTCTGTTAATGGTGGTGGAATAATCTGGGAAAAGATAGTGGTAATGGCTGTACAGCACAATAAGCACAAAGCTGTTGAATTAAAGGTGCATGAAAAAAGTGTCAAACTAGGAAATGTTTCAGAAATACATTTGCAACAGTTGGTGTTTTTTTTTTAAAAAGCACAATTTCTTGTTCAATCTAATAAAACGCACATCTATACCCTTTTTCTTCACCTTCAATATCTGTACTCCATCTCTTCAGATTATGAAAACAAATACAGGGCAAATTCATTGTCTTTTTACTCATATACACTTCAACATATTATCTTTAAAAAGACAATTCATAACACATAATATTGCACCTTTAAAAATTATTTCCTCATATCAAACATCCATTTATTGTTCAAATTTTCCAACTGTTAAAAAATATTTTCTTCTTTTTATGAAACCAACCCATACCATGAAACAAATGTTTTTGTATTCTACAGTTTCCACATTAAAACCAATAGCAGGAATGGTGGTGACAATCTCGCCTAACTTCAATTTATATAGAATTGTCGTCTTGCAACAACATCCAGTCCAACCAACAAGATATGCATCTGCAGTGGTAGAGGGCAGTCTGGGTCTGAAGGGTCATATTAACACAGTGCTGTGAGGCTGAACACTGTGACACTAATGTGTCAAATGCGTTAATGGCTGGTTACCCAATGTGGACAGAGAGTGGGGTGGAGCTCCACAAGTAAAACAAGCTTGGAAGGAGGAGTAGCATCCACTTTCGTAATAGCTTGCCTCCAGAAACCCTATGAACCTGCAGAGAGGATGAGAGACACCCAAGCTTTGAGGACTCTCCTTCATAGGGTTGCTATGAGTTGCTGCAACTCGATGGCACTTAACAACAACAACAACAACAACATTCTAATCAGCAACACTAACACTAGAAATATCTTTAGGGAATGGCATTCAACATTAGAGCCTAAGAATTCTTTTCTTCAAAAGTAACTCTATGCATTTGGAAATATGAGTCCCTGAGAGGCAGTAGTGGTGGTGGTTGCTATGCACTGTCGAGTAGGAACCAACCCATAGCTGACCTGCTGGTGGGTTTTCTGAGGCAGTTAATCGCACAGAAGAAGACTGCCCATCCTTCTACCAAGGAGCAGCTAGTGGATTTGAACCATGTGCCTTCAGGATTGCAGCACAGCTTCTTTCCACTAGGCACCCAAAGCTATTAGAATACAATTAGTGCACTCAGCTGCTAATTTAAAGTGTTGACAGCTTGAGTCCACTCAGAGCAAAGGTCTAATTGGAAAAGATGACAAATCACCAAAAACTTCATAATCTAAAACTTTCTAATCTAAAATACATGGCATTACCATGCTCTGGAAACTACCTAACAGCAATTGGCCTTTTTTTCCCTTCCACTGCTGTTCACAGACCTCTGACCACTAAAGTGGATCTCAGATCTCTATCTCCTGTGAGGTTCAGCTTCCTTCCAGCAAACTTGGCCTGATTTCTTTTGATATTTTTAAATGATCCAGAGAAATTATTCTTTGGATGTGATTATGGTGTATGCCCTGGTGATACAAATGGTTAAGAATTTAGATGCTAGCTCAAAGACTGGTGTTGGGAACTCTGTAGCTTGATGAGAAGACAACCTACAAATCTGTTGAGGAGATCACAGCCAAGAAAATCTTGTGGGGCAGTTCTGTCAAAAGAAGTCATACAACAAACCTTATCTTTAACAAGAGACAGTTCTGGTAGCGTAGTCCCTACAGAGTTGGACAAGCCCAAAGATGGCGTCCCTCTGGTGGTTCAAATATCCCAGCAGCTCCACTGGAGAAAACCCGACTCTCTCGACCTGTACAATTTCTACCTTCCCTGAAAACATGCTGAAGGGTCAGCAATGGGTCTGTTTCAATTCTCGAGCAATGAGGGAGGGAGGGATTTTTTTTCTAGTAATACATATAAAATTACATGCCATGAGGCCACCAAGATTCAATTATTGATCTTTTCACATCTAGAGCATAAGAGAATGAAGGAAATCAAAGATACAAGGAAAATTAGTCCAAATGACATGAACTAAGCTCCATAATCAAGAGACCAAAAGAACTAGCTAGCTGTTCCTGGCTATCATTACCAAAGATATGGAAAGGGCTCATTAAGAAAGTTGTGGTAAGGGAGCTCTGGTGGCCTAATGGCACGAAGCTGCTCTTCAATTCCAGAGGTGCGCAGTTCAAATCCACCAGATGCTCTGCTGGAGAAGGAGGGACAATCTCCTCTTGTACCACCAATCAGATTTGACTTGACGATACACACACACACACACACAAAAATAATAAAATAAAAATTTAAAGAAAAAAAAAGTTGTGGATAGAGTCAGGGGAAAAGTGGAACAAAATTCAAAATAATAAAAAGACCAGCTTACTTGTCAGATAGACACCAGGGAACCCTTCAAGCCTGAAACTGAATTCCCTTCCTTGGCTCAGTTTTTGGCCAAATAACAGGCAGCCCAGTGGAAAGAAGTTGCCCTGCAATTCCAAAAGCATGCAATTCAAATTCACCAGCTACTAAACAAGAAAATGAGAGGCAAACTCCTCCCTTGCAATTTTTGTGTTCTTTGACCACACTCAACAAACAACATAAAGTGAACAGGGAACACTGGTGGTTTAGTGTTAAGAAATGATGCTGCCTGTACATGGTTCAAATCCACCAGCTACTCCACAGAAGGATGGGCCATCTCCTCCTCCTGATTTACTGCTTCTGAAAACTGCCTAGAGGGCTGCCTATGGGCCAGTTCCAACTCAATAGGACACATAAAGTGAGAAGGACATCATGTTTGGGAGAGTGGAGGGATGGCGCAGGAGAGAAGATGCTCGATGAAATGGATTGATTCTGTGATTGGGGTTGTGGGAGTGAATGTGTCAGAGACGGCAAGGTTGGCACAGGATAGAGCCGCATTTAGGGCTCTTGTACAGAGGGTCATTATGAGTCGCAAGTGACTTGACAGCACATAACAACAAACAACACATCAGAGAACTCCTTAAAACAGTCAAATCAAATGAGACCAGAAGAGTTGCATTTGCCCAGGGACAATGTTTTAAGGACAGGAGGGATGGAAAAGAAGGATCCCCAGAAAGAGGAAACAGGACTGCAATTGATATTGTGAAACAAAAGGTACATGAATTAGTAAACCAAAAATTAAATTGCTCAGCAAATTAGTAACCCTTGTACACTTAAACTTTCTATAGTAAAAGGGGGAGGACAAAGGCAGGCAATTTATGTAAAACAAAAAGGGAGCTTTGGGTGCCAAAGCTAAGGATTTATGCTGCCCATCTAAAGACACACGTGGGCATCCCCCTTCCCTGGGATTCTCTGCCTCTGAAAACCTGCTAGAGGTTCAGCTCAGTTGGTTCCAGCTCAGGGGTACACAGCAACTATGTAACATACACACATCTTTTGCATTTGAAAAGAACACTACCAATCCTAATGCAAATGCAAAGAAATGGGAGGACAGAAAATTAAAAGGCTCTTTCTTAGCCTCCTCATATTTAAAATACTATTAGAGACTAAAGTAACATACTTGAGAAATATAAAGTAAATAATTGTTCCTTTTAAAGCTACTATAAAATATGATATTAAAATGGAGGGTGGAAGAAAGATCAAAAATTCAACTAAGTTTTAAAAGGTGCCAGAGAAATTGGCAGGGAAGTGAAACAATACAATCGTGTGCCAAGAAAAACGAGGGATGAAATTATCAGCTGGATGATCACCAATACAAAATGAGATGAGCAAGATAGAAACCAGTTGGGAGGCTTTCAGTACCAGGTGGAATTAAATACGCAGGAATCTCTACCAAACCACTCTTATCTGTCAATAGTATCACTCCTTGAATTACCTATTACTCCAGTGTAGTAAGTAACCTAGTATTTTCTCTATTCTTCCTTTGAAATGTCTCTCCTATTCTTGTCATTTCTATTCTCATTGCCACAACCTGAGACCAGGTTTCAACAGTGATGCTTATCTTTCTTAATTTACACTTCCAATTATGCCCCTGCTTATAATTATCTGGCTTCCCACCCCCATTACCTACTGAGTAAAAGAGGAAATTCTTATTCATTTTATCTTACAAAAGTTGCCAGAACACTGATTAACTTCCTTTAAAAAGTTATTTCTAACACTTTTTGGATTAAAATAGATCCTAAAAAGCGTATCTATTCTTCAACTGCTTTTTCTTTTCCTTTGATGAAGTATCATCCAGCTTTCTAATTTAGCCGAGCACAATCACTAGACAGTATAATCTTCTTCAGTTCAAAAATCTTCAATAACTATACTGGCTTGTTCTTGTTGTTGTTATGTGCCCTCGAGTCGTTTGCGACTCATAGCGACCCTATGCACAACAGCCCTAAACCCTGCTCTATATCCTGCACCAACCGCACTGCCTCTGACACACCCATCCCGATTACCCCAGTCACCGAATCAATCCATCTCATAGAGGGTCTTCCCCTCCTGCGCTGTCCCTCCACCCTTCCAAGCATGATGTCCCTCTCCAAGGACCCGTCCCTCCTGGCAACATGTCCAAAGTATGTCAGACGAAGCCCCAGAATCCTTGCCTCCAAGGAGTAGCTTGGTTTAATCCTCTCCAAGATGAATCTGTTTGTTTTCCTGGCAGTCCATGGTACATTCAGTACTCTTCTCCAGCACCACAGCTCAAAAGCATCCACTCTCCTTCTGTCCTCCCTAGTCATTGTCCAACTCTCTGATGCATAACAAGCAATTGCAAATACCATGGCCTGTATCAGGCGCACCTTAGTCTCCAGAGAGACACTGTTGCTCCTGAGTACTTTAGAGAGGTCCCTAACAGCAGACTTTCCCATCGCGATACGCTTTTTGATTTCCTGACTGCTGGTGCCAAGAGTGTTGACTGTGGAGCCGAGCAAACTGAAGCTGTGAACACTCTCAATCTCTTTGCCATCCATCCTGACGCTGCCAACTGGTCCAGTGGTGAGAATCTTTGTCTTCTTGACATTGAGCCTCAGTTCATACTGAGGCTGCAGTCCTTGACCCTTTGCAGCAAGTGCATGAGGTCCTCCTCAGTTTCAGCAATACTGGCTTATCGAAAGTAAATTCATCTGCTTGACATTCACATCTTAGTACTGGCTTCCATTTATTTAACTCATTTTATCTCTTACCTAGCCTTAGCTGGCAATATGAAATTTCTACTACTTAAATCATTTCCCAACATGCCTTTGCTTAAACCCATTACCCCTGGGAGCTAGACCGCAAGGAGCCTGCGCTGCAAATGCACCCCCTTGGCAGTTCGAATCCCAGCAGCTCCTTGGGACAGAGATGGGCAATCTTCTCCCTTCCAATTTACAGGCAGGGAAAACCCCCTAGAGAGTCAGACATGAGTCTGATTCGAAGGCAATGAGCCGAGTTTGAAGTGCTACCATTAATCTGATCCTGTCCTCAGGTCTGGGGTCGCTCCTGCTCAGAAACGACTTAGTCAATTCAAATCTTATCTCTCCTTCTTTGAAGTATTTATATTTAAAAAAAGCTTCTCAAACTTTGATATGTACATGAATCACCTGGAGATCTTGTTAATTAAATTTTAAGGAAGTTAATTTGGATAGAGTTGGAATAATAAAGAGCTAGAAAACTATTTCAGGAATGTATCTTCTAGAAATGAAAAACTAAATGTGTACAAGGCAGTATTACCTGTGACCAAAAAAAAGTAAAAACAATCTAAATGTGCATCAGTATAGAGTAGGTAAAACTGACTTATGAATATTAACAGTTCAGTTACTTTAAAAAGACAGTTCTTTATATTCACATATCAAAGCTCGTCCAAGACATATGAAATGCGGGAGAAAGGTAAAAAAAAACACGGCATACGGCAACTACATGTTAAAATAACACACAAAGACACGTGCTTGCTTTTATATGTATAGAATACCTCAGAAAGGAACTCCAGGAAGTAGAAAGAGTAGCTGTCTCTATCTTGAAGACATAATGAAAAGACTTTACATTCTCAATGTACTTTTAACACTTTTAAAACTGTATGCCCTGTGCATGAATCACCTATTTACTACGACAGGTTTTAAAAGTGTTTGCAAAAGGGGAGCTCTGGTAACCTAGTGGCAAGAAGCTGCTCTGCAATCCCAAAGGTACATAGTTCGAATCCACCAGATGCTCTGCTGGAGGAGAGACAATGAAACTTAGAAGACCTAAGCTGTGGCTTGAAAGAATAACTGACATAGAGCAAATAAAGGATAAATTAGGTGACTGGGACTTCCTAAAAATTAACTCGTAATGTAAACCCAAAGAATTCTCCCCAACAGAAAAGAAAAAAAAGAACCTACACATTGGGAAAAATATTTGGCAATGACACATTTAACAAGAGACTTGTTTCTAAAATGTATAGAAACCTCGGATACCTCAAGAAAAAAGATAATCCAATTACAAAATGTCTGTGAATAGGCATTTCTCCAAAAACCAAAGATGAGCAGCAAACACATGATTTAAGAATTGCTCAAGATCATTAGCTATCAGACAGATGCAATTCAAAACAACAGTATCATCTTATTTCTGCAACAAAAGCAAAGCTCAACAAGATAGCAAACAATAAAAGCTGGTGAAGATGTGATGAGATTGGAATTCTCATATACTGTTGGTAAAAATGTAAAATGGGACAACCACTCTGGAAAACAGACTAGAGCTTCCTTAGAAGGCTGGGAATGAATATTTAACCAATTCAACCACTAAGTATATAACCTAAAGAGCTGAGATAAGAACACACACCTATGTTTTCGGCAGCACTAATAGCAAAGACTTGGAAACAACTCATGTGCTCTGGCAAAACTGGAACATTCACCCAAGGAGTACTATGCTTCATTAAAGACAATTAAGAATTTGTGAAATACACAATATGGCTGAAATAAAAAAAAATTACACTCAAAAGTCAGTCAAAAAAGAACCATTATATTGTAAGGCCAAAATAGTTTTTAACTTTTTATATTAGTGACTATATTCATATAAAAACTGACTCACAGCTGACCTTCCAGTAGGTTTCCTGAGGCCATTCCACATGTACACAAAAGGAGATTTCCTATCTTTCTCCAGAAGAGCAGCGGATGCACTTAAAATATCTCCCTTTGTGCTGGTAGTGTCACTAGGCCACCAAGTTTCCCCAATTTACAGTGATAGAATCAATCTGGGCAGGTTAACAAGAGATGAGAAGTGAAAGAAAGCAGAGCAAAATAAGTTTTGAAAAGTACATTTGAAAAAGATAGAGGTAGTTTTCTACGAAGATGGCGCCAAAAGTGAAAAAGGAAGCCCCTGCCCCTCTCAAAATTGAAGCCAAAGCAAAGGCATTAAAGGCCAAGAAGGCAGTCCTGAAGGGAATCCACAGCCAAAGAAAAAAGAAGAACCACACGTCACCCACCTTCCGGTGGCCTAAGACTCTGAGACTCAGGGGAGCACTGGTGGCCTAGTGGAAAGAGCTGTACTGCAATCCCAAAGGTGCACGGTTTGAATCCACCAGATGCTCTGCCGGAGAAGGAGGGACAATTTCCTCCTGTACCAGTCAGATCTGATTTGATGGTACATGCACAGAAAATAATAAAATTAAAAATAAAAAAGAAAAAAGACTCTGAGACTCTGAAGGCAGCCCAAATAACCCCGGAAGAGCGCTCCCAGGAGAAACAAGCTTGACTACTATGCCATCATCGAATTTCCCCTGACCACTGAGTCAGCCATGAAGAAGATAGAAGATAACATACTTGTGTTCCTTGTGGATGTCAAGGCCAACAAGCACCAAATTAAACAAGCTGTAAAGAAGCTCTATGACACTGATGTGGCCAAGGTCAACACTTTGATTTGGCCTGATGGAGAGAAGAAGGCGTATGTTCAACTTGCTCCTGACTATGATGCTTTGGATTTAAATTGGAATCATCTAAACTGAGTCCAGCTGGCTAATTCTAAATACAAATTTTTCTCACAAGAAAAAAAAAAAAAAAAGAGGTAAATAGTTATGTGCTGCTGTGTTGTCTGCAACTCAGTGACCCTATGCACAACAGCTCTGAACCCTCCTCTGTCTTGAGCCAATTTCATTTTCTCTGACACACCTACCCCCATTACCCCCATCTCATCCAGGGTCTTCCTCTTATGTACTGACCCTCTGCAAGGTCTGATCCCTCCCGGCAACAAGCCCAAGTATGTCAGACAAAAGTTCAAAATCCTTGCCTCCACGGAACTGTCTGGTTTCACCCTCTATAGGATAGACCTATTTGTTCTTTTAGCAGTCCATGGTATATTCAATTCTCCAGCATCATAACTCAAAGGCATTGATTCTTCTTCTATCATCCAGCTTTCTGACTGATTGTACAGAATTCTATCATTTTGTCTCCAGCCTCATTTCTGTCACCAAGTCCATTATTTCCTAACTACAAATCTATTCCAGTCACCCATTATTATTATTATTAGTGCATCCTGGTTGCATGTTTGATTCCTAATTGCAACAGTTGGTAGAAGTCATCTATTTCCTCCTCTTTGTCACCAGCTGTTGGTGTATAATTTTTTTGTGTGTGTATAAATTTGAATGATAGTAGTATTAACTGATCTTCCTTCTATGCTTATGGATATTATAGTCATTCACAATACTGTATTTCATGACAGATCTAGAAATGGTCTTTTTAACTATGAACGTGACCCCGTTTTTCTCTCACCTTTTCATTTCCAGCATAGTAGATCATATATATGATTATAAAGGTCCCATGCCAATCCATTTCATTTCACCAATGCCTAGTATCCCAGTATTTATGCATTTCCTTATCTTCCTTAACAATCTCCAATTTTCCCAAATTCATACTTCTCACATTCCACATTCCAATCACTAGGCTCTGTTTGCAACTGTTCCTTATCCTGTGTGATTCCCAATACAAAGGCGCAGCCTCTGGTGCCATATCTGCTACTCTAATCTAAGTGAGCTCTGCTGTACATAAGGTTTTTGAGGGACTATTATTCTTTTTTTAAAAAAAAAAAGATATTTATTTTATTATTTTTGTGTGTGTACCATCAAATCGGATCTGACTGGTACTGGAGGAGATTGTCCCTCCTTCCCCGGCAGAGGATCTGGTGGATTCGAACCATGTGCCTCTGGGATTGCAGTGCAGCTGCTTGCCACTAGGCCACGAGAACTCCCCTGAAGGCCTATTATTCTAGAAATAGATAGCCAATCCTTCTCCCAAGTCTGTCATAATCTGAGGGCTCAGCTTTAGAGTAATATTTGACAGACACGCATTTTACCCAAAAAAGCTGATAAGACTATGCAGATCATGTGTTGGGCCCAGGGGCTCACCCCTTGGGTGCCTGTGTTGTGGTCCCACCTAACCCTACCAGCATCCAGATTAATTCCCTCTCCTTTCCCCTAAAGCATCATCTCACTGGTATTTTTATGTCTCTTGTTTAGCTATAAACTGGAGTTGGAGATGGGACAGTGAGCTGGGGAAAAGTGAAACAAATGATGACTCAACAAAATTACTCAATTTAGCCAGGTTGAATAAAAAAATGTACATGGGCGAGCCAGAACTTTTTTCCTTCTTAGCATTCTCTGTCAGCAATTATTAAAAGACCAGGCCTCGACTTTTCAGTTAGTTCTCCGAACCATCTCCACCCAGTGAGTCAGCTACTAAAAGGCGTGGAACTTACTATACGAGTCTTAAAATGAAGCCCAGGAACACAAGCAGCACTTCTGATCAACCAAATAGGAAGGACAAGAATAAGTGAAGTTGGTCAACAGCAGATACTCCAAACTCAGCCGGAGTCTAGGTCCAGGACAGGCCATTTAAATCATTTACATGATCATTTAACTCCTCAGGGGCCTTTGGGTAAACCAGGAAGCATGGCCTCTGTGTAGACTAGGGTAGGCAGCCGCTAGAGGGAGAGGAAAGAGGAGCAGGGGGCCAGTTTTAGTTTGCCACGACCTTTTGGAATTCTTATCCAGTATTCCAAGGGAGATCGGGTAGGTTACAGGAAGGAGCTGCGCTGGCAAACCAAAGGAAAGAGGTTCGGATCCACCAGCTGCTCTGCTGAAGACTCTCCAAGTAATCTCTTATAAAAAAAATAATAATAATTTTAAAAACTCTAAAAAATATTTACTGCCTCTGAAAACCCACAATTTGAACTGCTCCTGGAAAGATTCAGAGCATTGAAAACCCCAACAGGCGGTTGTGCTCGGTTCTGTAGGTTCCTTAAGAGTCCGAATCTGCTAAACGTAAGTAAAAAAATAATAAAATAAAAAATTCCAGTGCTTGAAAGTCTTTACTCGCCCCCGAGATAACTCCTTACACCCAGATCTAATGAGGGCAAATGACTTTATCAGATCTGCTCCCTTTCGGAGGGCAGAAAGCAGGGAGGGTAAAGGCACTCGCAAGATGACGCCTTCTCACTTCAGCCACCACCCTGTGGACACTGCTTCCCTCACGGAGCAATGTTCGCACAGCAAGAAATGCTTTTTGAAAACAAATCTTGAGTCGATTCTGACTCCCGGGAACTAGGGCCAGAGTGGCGCTTTGAGTTTCCGCGTTGCCTCAAGGTTCGCTGCCCGCCTTTGCTGTGTCACCGGGAAGCCCGCTCGCCCCCGGCCCGGCCGTGCTCGCCGCTCCTCCTGCGCACACTTCCCGGAGCGGCCGCACCAAGACCACCGCCGCCCCGAGCCCGCCACCTGAGGTCACCTGCCTGCGGGCGCGGCGGGCGCTGCGACGACCCCGGGACAGAGGACGCGCAGCTGGCCATGTCGCGCGGCCACCTCGCGGGCCACCTCAACGCGCCCCCGCGCTGGCGCCCCGACACGCCCGTCCAGTCGCCCACCACTCCCGCCGCTGCCGCCTTGCATGTAAGCCCTCACTTCGGCAAGGCCGCGGCCACGGAGAGCGCGGGCGGCCAAGGGGCCGATGGGAGGGGGAACCAGCTCCTCACCTGACTCTGAGGAAGCTGCTGCACTGCCCGACCCGCAGCCCGCAAGATGGAGCC
>NW_006399808.1:9708138-9709307 GCF_000299155.1 Elephantulus edwardii | reverse complement strand
GGGCGCGGAGTTCTACCACATAGCTCCGTGCTGAGGACCTGGCCCAAACGCCTCCTTCCTTAACACACTCAGGAAGTTGCGGCCGCTCCAGGGAAATCCTGAAACCGCTTCTGAAGTAGAGAGGGACTGAGGCGGCCTCGAAATACCCTGCCCCCTAATTGTCTTCCAGAAACAGCGACGTTGTCTTTTTTCCAGCTTGGACACTGGAACTCCCAGCTAACCCTTCATTGGATTTCCGAGGCAGACAATCGCACACTTGGGTGATTCGAACCGCCAAGAGGAACCACTTTGGGGTTAGTAGCCCAACTCCCTTAGAATTAAGTCACCCCGATAAACCAGTATTTCCTGGGGATCCTAGGTAGTTTATATTCAAAAATTAACTCATTAAAACCCCTCCAAATAGAGCTGTTAAGTGGGTCTAGGCTCCCCTTAGGAGCCTTAGTGCCTTGGTGGTCAAAGCACTCTGGTCAATAGTATGGATCCACCAACTTGAGGTAGAAAGGCCAATCTGCTTCCGTATAGAAGAGACTTCGTTGGCTCAACTTTCAAGCAAAGTACAGACCTGTTAGGGAAACAGTGAAACGAAGGATGCACTCATTCCTTAGAGTCATCAAGTGATCGAAAGTACATTTACCCTAGGATAAATTTGAGAAGGCAGGAAGGAGTTAGAAGGATGAGTGAAAATGAGAATCTCAGGGATGCAGTTACTGTAATTGGTGTCATAAAACAAAATGTGTTTGAATGGTTGAATGAAAAACTAATTTGCTCTGCAAACTTTCACTCAAATGGCAATTTAAAAACAAAGAAATTAACCCACTGCCCTTATCTATGTCAGTTTTGGATTTTCTTTACTGGAAGAAACTGTCCATTTTTCTTCCTCTTCTTTCAAAATCTCCGAACCAATTTCTTAACTCATTTAATAAAATTTGTATTCTAAACAGTGGAGTTGCCTTTCTTGTCATGACTTAGATAATGTCTCTGACTCGAGTAAAACCAGTCCACTATTACAGAGTGTTTTGGTGTAAAACAACCATGCATAACTGCCCGACAGAAATAGCTGTGAAATATTGAGCTTATTCCTTGGAGGCAAGGATTCTGAGGCTCCGTCTAACATACTTTGGACATGTTGTAAGGAGGGACCAGTCCTTGGAGAAGGACATCATGCTTGG
>NW_006399808.1:9707609-9708038 GCF_000299155.1 Elephantulus edwardii | reverse complement strand
AGGTAATCGTCTTCTTTAGCCTGTCCAAGGAAACCCAAACCTGCAGATGGAGGCATGCATCCCATCCCCCACCTCCTACGCAGATGTCCAGCCCAGCGGGGCGCGCACTCCCCCCAGCGTGGGAGGCTGGCAGGAGGTGCGTGCCCCCCCAAGTGTGGGCAGCCGTTGGGGGCGCATCCCCCCACCCCGCCGCACGGGCGCTCAGCGGGTGCGCAGCCCCTCTTGTGCAGGCAGCGGGTGGGCGCCCATGTCCCCCACAGCAGCCATCCTGGCTCTAAGAATTCTCTCCAAAACAAGTCCACATTGCCGCAGTGTGGTGGCTTCACTGTACCAGTCTTGAGGAGGGCCGGTGCCCAGCATCCATCCTGGGTGAGGGAATCCATTCATTTCAGCTGTGGAAGCCTCATGGAGCTGCAGCAGCTGTGCCGC
>NW_006399808.1:9705447-9706612 GCF_000299155.1 Elephantulus edwardii | reverse complement strand
GGTATTCTCAATACTCTTCTCCAGCACCACAGCTCAAAGGCATCAATTCTCCTTCTATCCTCCTTGGTCATTGTCCAACTCTCTAATGCATAACAAGTGATTGCGAAGACCCTGGCCTATATCAGACGCACCTTAGTGCATCCCCCTTAGTAAAGCCTAATGTGCATTTCCCCTTTTCTGTGTTATGCAAATATCCTGAATTTCTACTACCACCTGTTTAGGTCACCAAAGGCAGTTTGTGAGAATACACCAGTTAGCCCAAAACTGGATGTATAGAAGAGGTTGTTGTTATGTGCTATCGAGTAGACCATGACTCAGAGACTCTACTGCACACTTGCTCTGAACCTTGCTCTGTCCTAGGCCAATCTCACTGTTCCTGATAGTGATAAACCCTCATTACCCCAGTTGCTGTGTCAATCCTCTGAAAACCTTTTGGTGGGTCAGCAATGAGTTTGTTCGAACTTCACAGTACATACACACAACAACAAAAATAAAAATAAAACATTCTAGAAATTGGAGAAGTAACAACGCTGAGCAAAGAAACTGGAAAAAACAAAATTATGAAGAGATATTTGCTGTACAAAGAAAAATAATAGTAATTTGGGATACAAAAACATAATGGAACTAAAATGCAAGACAATAATATGTGACACACCTGCCATAATCTCAGTTAAAATTTGCTATATAAAATGTGTTTCAAGAAGAAGGTAGAGACATTGATTAATTTCAGATTTTGAGAATTTTTTTTTTAAGTTCTAGAAGAAATTTTGCTTTTCCTGTGGAACTGGTATGTTTGTTGTTCCCAGAAAAATAAAGTTTGTTTGTTTGTTTTTTGTTTTGTTTTTTGGGTTTTTTTTTAAATTAAATTTAATAGACATTTACAGAGGTTTTGGATTTCCATTCATTCATTTCCGCACTTTTCTCCCTGCCCACCCCTCCCCACCAGTTCGCTCCCCCCTCCGAAAAGAAAAGATTACAATTCCCCCCCAACCCCCACCCCGAGTACACTTCTCTATGCAACCTTAATTCTGGATTCTTGTGCTAACCATAATACTCAATCATATATCACCTCTAATCTGTTCTTTCCTTCATCTGTTTCAATACAATATACATAATTTATCCAGTTTTTTCTGTCATACCCCAACCCTGATGTCAGACCCATTCT
>NW_006399808.1:9700044-9704122 GCF_000299155.1 Elephantulus edwardii | reverse complement strand
CCTGTGCCCATTTTTCTATTGGATTATTTACCTTTATCTTGTTGTGGTGAGGGTCAGCCATTTTGAATAATATTGCATGAGTTCCTTGTTTTTCAATGTGGCGTAGTATTCCATTGTGTGGATATACCACCGCTTCTCTATCCATTCATTTGTTGATGGGCCCTTAGGTTGCTTCCAACTCTTTGCTATTGTAAACAAAGCTCCGATAAACATGGGTGTGCATATATCTGCTTGGATCGCAGACATGGTCTCTCTGGGGTATATTCCCAGTAATGGGATTGCTGGGTCAAATGGTGAAAGCGCCACACCACCTTCCACAATGGTTGCACCATCTTATATTCCCAACAACAGTGACTAAGAATTCCAGTTTCTCCACATCCTCGCCAGCATTTGTTGCTTGGTGTTCTGTTAAATTTTGCTATTCTTACTGGGGTGAGATGATATCTCATAGTTGTTTTGAAAAAAGAAAGTTTTACCCATTTAAACCAATAACAATAACAATAACAAAAAATTACCGGCCTGTGTTTAATTCTATGTTTTTAAGAGGGTTGTAGCTTGGAGCTCTGGTGGCCTAGTGGCAAGGAGTTGCAACTACAATCCCAGAAGTTCACGATTCAAATCCACCAGATGCTCTGCCAGGGAAGGAGGGATAATCTCCTTCTGTACCAGTCAGATCTGATTTGACGGTACACTCACACAAAAATAATAAAATAAAAAAAAAAAACCAAAACCAAAAAAATAAGAGGGTTGTAGCCAGAGTTAGAAGTGTTAGAGAAAAAATATTCAAATGGAGAAATTATGTATCCATCTCAATTGGCCTTGTTGTTGTTATATACCTTCAAGCCAAGTGCAACTCATAGTTATCCTATGAACAAGAGATGTGGACTCTGTCCTACCCTGTGCCATCCTCACAATCTCTGACACACTTAAGTGCACTGCGGCAGTCACTGTGTCAATCCACCTGATTGAGGATCATCTTTTCTCTCTCTGACTTTTCACTTTTCCTAGCATGATGTTCCTCTCCAAGAAATAGCATTTCCTAGAAACATGTCCAAAGTATGTGAGATGAAGTCTCATCATCTTTGCTTCCAATGAACAGTTTGCATCTTTTCTAAGACATATCTATTTGTTCTTTTGGCAGTCCAAGGGCAGTACACTTCTCCAATATCACCGTTCAAAGGCATAATAAATTCTTCTGCCATACTTATTCATTGTCCAGCTCTCAGCAGCAAAGAAAGTAATTGAAAAGTCCATGGCCTGAATTAGATGCACGTTGGTCCTCAAACTAACATTATTGCTCCTCAATAATTTGAAGAGTCCCCTGGCTGCAGACTTTTCCAGGGCAATATGTCTTCTAACCTCCTGACTGCTAGTACAAAGTATATTGATTGTAGATACAATAAGATGAAGCTGTTGACAGGGTGAATCTTTTCTCCATCTATGATGATGTTGGCTATTGGTCCAGTGGCAAGCGTCTTTGTTTTCTTAACATTGAGGTGCAATCTATATTCAAGGCTGTAAAATTTTATCTTCTGCAGCAAGCACTTCAACTGCTTCTCATTTTTAGCAAGCAAGATTATGTCATCTGCACAACACAGGTTATTGATAAGTCTTCCACCGATCTTGATCCCAAGTCTTCTTCATAAGAAGAAGAATTATTTTAGCTTCTGAAATAATTTGTTCAGCAAACAGATTGAATCGTTATGGAAAAAGGATGCAACTATGACACACTCCTTTCCTAATTTTAAACCTTGCAGTGTTCCCTTGCATGTGATATTAATGATAGTGTTCGATAGGTTCCACATTCTCTTGGATGACCTTTCTTAGGAATGCGAACAAAGATGGACCTCTTCCAATCCATTGGCCAGACAACTGCCCTCCAAGCTTCCTGGCATAGACTAGTGAGTGTATCCAAGATGGCATCAGTTAATTGGATCCATTCCCAGGACCTTATTTTTTTGCCAGTGCCCTCAATGTAACTTCCACTTCTCCTTCAGTACCATTGGCTCCTGCTCATTATCATTGGCTTTCTGACATTTTTCAATGTCAATATATTACCTCCATCTGTTATTTTGGTTGTTGTTGTGTATTGGATCCTGCTGGTACAGGAGGAGAATTCCCCTCCTTCTCTAGCGGAATGTCTGGTGGGTTCAAACTGCTCGCCTTTGGGATTGCAGCTCACCTTCTTGCCACTAGGCCACCACAGCTTCCTCCTCCACCTTCTTTTGATGCATTCTGGGTCATTCCATATACTCCCCATAACATCTTACAATATTGCGATTGTTGTTGTTGTTGTTGTTGTTATGTGCCATCGAGTACCTTGAGACTCCTAAACACCATTATATCCTGTGCCAACCTCACCATCTCAAACACACTCATTCCCACCACTCCAGTCACAGAATTGATCCATCTCGTGGAGGGTCTTCCTCTCCTGCTCCATCCCATCCCTCCACTCTCGCAAACCAGTCCCTCCTTGCAACATGCCCAAAGTACGTCAGACGAAGCTTCAGAATCCTTGATTCCAAGGAGCATTCTGGCTTCACCCTCTCCAGGACAAACCTGTTTGTTCTCCTAGCAGTCTATGGTATATTCAACACTCTTCAGCACCACAGCTCAAAGGCATCAATTTTCCTTCTATCATCCCTATTCACTGTCCAACTCTCCAATGCATAGCATACAATTGAGAAGACTATAGCCTAGATCAGGTGCACCTTAGTCCCCAGCCTGACGTCCTTGCTCTTCAGTACTCTTGAGAGGTCCCTCACAGCTGTCTTTCCCAATGCAATTTGTCTCTTGATTTCCTGGCTGCTGCTACCAAGAGCGTTGACTATGGAACCAAGCAAACTAAAACTGTTAACTATCTCAATCTCTTCACGATCCATACTGATACTGCCAATTGGCCCAGTGGTGAGAATCTTTGTTTTCTTGATGTTGAGCTTCAATCCATATTGGAGGCTGCAGTCCTTGGCCTTCTGCAGCAAGCGCTTCAGGTCCTCCTCAGTTTCAGCAAGCAGGGTTGTGTCATCTGCATAACTCAAGTTTTTGATGACTCTTCCACAAATCCTGATGCCACATTCCTCCTCGTACAGCCCAGCGTCTTGGATGATCTGTTCTGCATACAGATTGAAAAGGTATGGAGACAAAATACATGCCTGACAGACCCCCTTCTTGATTTTGAACCAAAATCCTTAGTGTCTCCTTGCTCTGTTCTGACAACTGCCTCTTGGTCCAAGTCTAGGTTTTGAATTAGCACAAGCAAATGTTCTAGGATTCCCATTCTTCTCAGAGTCAACCACAGCTTGTTGTGATCCACACAGTCAAAGCCTTTGCATAGTCAATGTAGCACAGATAGACATTCTTCTGGTATTCTTTGCTTTCTGCCAAGATCCATCTAACATTAGCTGTAATATCCCTAGTACCACAACCTCTTCTAAATCCAGCCTGCACATCTGGCAGGTCTCTGTTGACATGTTGTTCCAAATGTTTTTGGATCATTTTCAGCAGAATCTTACTTGCATATTAATGACATTGTTCGATAATTTCTGCACTCTGTTGGGTCACCTTTCTTTGGAATAGGGACAAGTATAGATCTTTTCCAGTCAGTTGGCCAGCTGGCTGTCCTTCATGGCTATTTCTTGGCACAACTTAGTGAGCACATCCAGGGTAGTGTCTGTTTGTTGAAATAAATCAATTGGTATGCTGTCAACTCCTGGACTAGAGGCTTATATTTGTTTTTCCGTTTTCTCAGGTTGGGAAATATAGAGCAAGTTCTTCTCTTTTTATTCTCTAATTCCAGCTGTCTGCATATTCCATTTTAATACTTTGTCCTCTTGAGCTGCCCTTTCAAATCTTCTGTTCAGCTCTTTTTCTTTGGTATGTTTCCCCTTTTTTTTGTCTTCTCAATGCTCTAATGCCATTTTTAGAGTCTCTTACGATGTCCATTTTGGTTTTTTTCTTTCTCCTCTGTCTTTTTAATGACCTTTTGTTTTCTTTTTTTTTTAATTGGGATTTTTTTTTTAAAAAAAATTTATTGGGAAAAACATATTGAGGGTACAAGGAAGTGAGGGTTGGGGGCAGA
>NW_006399808.1:9688344-9698319 GCF_000299155.1 Elephantulus edwardii | reverse complement strand
CGAAGTCTGTGGAAGGCCATAATGGCCCTGCTTTAAGTGGTTCACTGCTCCTGCAGCTCACCACGCTGTCTCTGCCTCCACCGCCATCTTGGATCCCCCTTAAATTGGGATTTTAATGAAAATTTATAGAGAACTTGGATTTCCATTCATTCATTGTTGCATAATCCCCTCCCTCTCCCCTCTCCCCACCAGTTTGCTGTTCTCTTTGAGGAAAAACAAAATTCATTGTTATACAGTTCACCCCCACCCCCTGCCCAGTCCACTTTACTATACAACTCTTATTTGGACTCTTGTCATGCCAATAATATGTAATCATAAATTCTTTTTATCCAGTTCTCTCCCTCATCTGTTTGAATGCCGTGTGCATTATTTATTCCCTTTTTTCTTAGTTTCTCCCCAACCCCCGTATCAGTCCTGTTCTGTAACAGTGGCATTATGCAGTACTTGGCTTTTTTGTGACTGAGATATTTCACTCAGCATAATGTCCTCCATGGTCATCCATTTTTTAGAAAATTTCATGAGTTCTTTGTTTTTCAGTGCTGCATAATATTCCATTGTGTGAATATACCACAGCTTCTCTGTGCACTCATTTGTTGATGGGCATTTGGGTTGCTTCCAACTCTCGTGAAGAAAGCAGCAATAAACATGGGTGTGCATCTATCTGCTTGGGTGGCAGTTCTAGTTTTTTTGGATATTTTCTCAGTAATGGGATGGCTGGGTCAAATGGTATTTCTATTTCACTTTTGGAGAAAGCACCATGCTGTCTTCCATAATGGTTGTACCATTTTACACTCCCATCAACAGTGAGTAAGGGTTCCAGTTTCTCCACAACCTCGCCAGCATTTGTTGTTTGCTGCTGTGTTGAATTTTGCTATTCTTACCGGGGTTAGATGATATAGTTGTTTTGAAACATTTGTTTTCTTTGTGGATGATAGCCTTGATCTCATCCAGTCTTCAATCATTGGTGTTCAATGCCTCAAACCTATTTCTAAGATGTTCTTGAAATCTAGATACACTTCATCAAAGAAGACATTCAGATGGCGAACAAACACATGAAGAAATGTTCAAAATTCCAAGCTGTATGAGAGATGCAAATCAAAACAATTGTTCTGCAGTCATAGCAATGAAATAACTTTTTTCCAAAGAAAAATCTGAACTGGGGTGGGGGGGAGGGCGGACAGGGAGGGAAATGTACAACAAAGAATGAATGGAAATCCAAGTTCTTTTTAAACTTTCATTAAAATAGAAAAAAAAACCCCAAACAAACCAGATAGAATATATTCAAGACTATGTCTTGGTTCTTGTGAAGTTATTTTAATTTCCTTCAGCCTCAATTTGAACTTGCATATGAGTAATTGATGATCTGACTCATAGTTTGTCCCTGGCCTAGTTTTGACTGCCAATATTGAGCTTCTCCAACAATTTCTTCCACACTTGGAGGCAATTTTATTCCTATGCAGCCCATTGGGCTTACTTTTCTTGTGTAAAGGCATCACTTGTGTCTTTTAAAAAAGGTATTTGCAGTGAATAAATATTTGAAAATACAAAATCCAATCATTCTATTTCCAATCTCGTTTCTATCACCAAGCCCATATTTTCCAACTACTCTTCCTTATTCACTGTTTCTAACTTTTGTATTTCAGTCACCATCTAAGTTGCACACAATTTTAGACTGCGAGGCTTGGTAAAAATCTTCCATTTCTTCCTCTTTGACTCTAGATGTAGGAACATATAGTTAAACAATAGTCATGTTAACAGGTCTTCCTTGTATGTGTATAGATATCATCCTATCACTCACAACATTGATTTAAGGATAGAACCTAAAATTGACTTTTTATACTATAAATCTGACACAACCTTGCTTACTGAAAGAGAGAGAGGAGAACTTGAAGCACTTGTTGCAGAAGATCAAGGAATGAAGCTTTCAACATGGATTGCCTCTCATGTCAAGAAAAGAAAGATTCTTACCACTGGACCGATAGGCAACATCATGATGGATGGTAAAAAGATTGAAACTGTCAGGGAGCTCTGGTGGCCTAGTGGCAAGAAGCTGCACTGCAATCCCAGAGATACCCGATTCGAATCCACCAGTGCTCTGCTGGAGAAGGAGGGGTCGTCTCCTCCTGTACCAGTCAGATCTGATTTGATGGTACACACACAAAATAATAAAATAAAATAAAAAGATTGAAACTGTCAACAACTTCATCTTACTTGGATCCATAACTAACACCTTTGGTACCACTAGTCAGGAAATAAAGAGAAGCATTGCACTGGGAAAATCTATAATTAGAGACCTTTCAAAATTATTGAGGAGTAATGATGTCAGCTTGAAGACTAAGGTGTGACTTATTTAGGCCATGGTCTTTTCAATCACTTGCTATGCATCCAAAAGCTGGACAATGAATAGGGATGACAGAAGAAAAATTCATGCCTTTGAGCTGTGGTCACTAAACACTCTATGGACTGCCAAAAGAACAAATAAATATATCTTAGAGAAGGGACAGCTGGAGTGCACTTTGAAGGCAGAGATGATGAGGCTTCAATTCACATACTTCAGGTATGTTGCTAGCAGGGGCTACTCCTTAGAGAGGGACATGATGCTTGGAAGGGGGGGAGGGTCAGTAAAGGAGAGGAGGACCTTCAACCAGGTGGATTGACACAGTGGCTGCCACAATGGGCTCTAGTGTGTCAGGAAGTGTGAGGATGGCACAGGGTAGGATGGGGCTCAGATCGATTGTTCATAGGGTCACTGAGTCATACTCGACTCAGTGGCACCTAACAAAAAGCATGAACAGTGTTCCCTTGCTCTGTTCACACAATAGCCTCTTGTTCTAGGTATAGGTTTCACATGAGCACAAATGCTCTTAAGAATAATTAACACTCTTCTCAATGTTAGCCATAATTTGTTATGACCAGCACAATCAAATGCCTTTGCAGAGTCAATAAAACACAAATAGACACTCTTCTGGTATTTATTACTTTCAGCTAGGCTTCACCTGACATCAGCAATGATATTCCTGGTGTCATGGCCTCTTCTATGCCTTGCTGTTGTTGTTATGTGCTGTCTAGTCACCTGCAACTCATAGCGACCATATGCATAATAGCTGTGAACCCTGCCTATCATGAGCCAATCTCACTATTTCTGACATACCTGCCCTTGTTACCCCAGTCACTACGTCAATCCATCTCATCCGGGGTCTTTCTCTCCTGGGTTGTCCTTCCACCCTTCTAAGCATGTCTATCTCCAAAGACTAGTTAGTCTCTCCTGGCAACATGCCCAAAGTATGTGAGCTGAAGCTTCAAAATCCTTGCCTCCAGAGTGCAACTTGGACAGAATTGTCCTCTTTGCAGTCCATGGTATGTCCAAGATTCTTCTACAGCTTAGTAGCTTACGCATTAGCTCAGGTTGGAAATTAGAAAAATAAGAAATAGAAGTTAAAAATGAAATCGCTTAAAAGGAAATCAATAGCTTTTCAGTTGCTCTAAATACAAAGTTAATGAGCGATAAGCCACGCTCACAAGTGATAACATTTGTTACTTTTATAAAAAGTCTGGCCATTTTAAGAAAAATTACTTAAGACTCAAAGTAAAATCTCCCAGGTCTCTATCTGGTGCCTCCAACTGCCACATAAGCACCTCTGCTGTTCACCACAGACTCTCTAGATTATAGATGAGTACAGCCTTTTCAGCATTGTCTAAAAAGTTGAGTGGCTGACTCTTCTTCTCTTTCAGAAGGAGAAAGAGAAAAAGAGGGAGAAAGGGTCAGTATGCTCATAGGGGTTAGGCTCAATGTCAAAGCTCCCACAGGAGGCAGAGCCAGCATCTTCACAGAGGGCGGAGCAAGAGCCCACATTCCCACAGGAGGCGGAGTCAAGGCCCGGAAGCTAGCGCTCCCCAGCAAAGCAAGAGCCAGTGCTTCCACTACCCTCTATTGCCAGCCCTAATTGAGGTTTTTCAAGTTATGTTTTATGATTTCCTCTTTGCTTAAATAGATGATATATAAATGCTTGCGGTGATTTAACTGAAAAGCATGGAAAGCATTAGAATCCAACAGGCTGTGATAGCTTTCACCTAAACTAGGTAGCAAGCAATTACCCTCCATGCCTGAAGACAGTAGCAGCATCTGCTCAGCTGGTAAAGATTGATGAAGTTTTTTTGGTTTTGGTTTTGTGTGGGGTTTTTTTGGTGGGGTGTTTTTTTTTTTGTTAATAAATTATCTTTTATTGAAATATTTTCATCTGTAGTTCCTTAGCTAGCTGGACATTCCACAGCGCCACTGTTGATGTCTTCTATGATGTCATGACGGCTATCAACATTGCAGCCCACAGATTGGGCAGTTCCCAGGATCTCTTTAAGAGTTCCAGAGTTCTCTGGCTAAAGACCGGTGTCGCATCTGCCAGGCAAAGCCAACAATCTCATTAAAAGTGATATTTCCACTGTGCTTAATATTTTTCTGCTTCTTTCTGTCTCTGGGTGGTTCCTTTAGGGCTTTGATGATCAGGGCAGAGGCAGAAGGCACCACTTCAATCTGGGCCTGTCTGTTCTGAACAGTCAGTTTCACTGTAATCCTTAGTCCCTTCCAGTCACTGGTGGCCTTGGCAATGTCATCACCAACCTTTTTTGGAGACAGACCCAGGGGGCTGATCTTGGGGGCCAGAGCAGAAGTGGCACAGAATTCCCCACCGGTACACCTCAGGTACACGACTTTAATCTCGTTGGAGTCGAACTTGGGCGTCATGGCGGAGGCCGCTGGTGTCAGATGAACCCAGATGTGGGACAACCAAAGAAAGTTGCACCTAGGCCTCCTCCGAGCCGAAAGCCGAAAGCAGATTGATGAAGTTTTAACCCATCAATTAGACTTCCTAGTTTTGTGATTTCTTTGATTTGCAGTAGTGGTCTTTCTAAAGACTGCTTTGACTTCCTATCTATCTGCCGTCAGGCTGACTTCTTAGGAACTCACCTCGTTGGTTTCACTAACTATTCAAACACAGGCAGTTAAAGCTTTAAAGTCAGGTACTCTGACTTTAGGAGAGTTTGCTGTCAGGAACCTCTCTAGAGTGCTGAAGATGTCAGTTTAGAAACTGAGGTGCCCCTGATCCAGGTCATGGTCTTCACAATTACTTGTTATGCATCGGAGAGCTGGACAATGATCGAGGATGACAGAAGAATTGATACCTTTGAGCTGTGCTGGAGAAGAGTATTGAACATACCACGGGCTGCCAAGAGAACAAATATTGAGAGAATGAAACCAAGTTGTTCTGTGGAGGCAAGGATTTTTAAGATCTGTCTCACATACTTTGGGCATGTTGCCAGGAGAGATCAGGCCTTGGAGAAGGAGATCATACTTGGAAAGGTGGAGGAGCAGTGCAAGAGAGGAAGAAACAGATTGACATAATGATGGGGGTAATAGGGGCAGGTGTGTCAGAGATTGGCTCAGGATAGGACAGGGTTCAGAGATATTGTGCATAGGGTCGCTATGAGTCACAGGTGACCCGATGGCACATAAACAACAAGAACAACAACTTTCTTAATAAAAAGAGCTCTGCATAATTGTTTTGGGAGAGGATCACGTGAGGCATCTTTTGCACAATTTTTCTTTAGGTTTACATGTACATGAACCTGGTTTAAAGTCTTTGCTTCATCTCACTTCAGCACAAGACAAGGCAATCTATCTCTCTATTGTTTGCAAAGTGGCACCTGAAACTGAAGTAGTTAAGTGGAGAATAGACAAATGCCACTTTGGTGAGAATTCTGATTTGTGATAAGAGCCAAGAAATAGAATTGTTATTCCCAAAGGAATCCAAGCTTCTTTGTTATCAACTGGTTGGGTTGAATTGGGGAAAAGGATGGGATAGCGGTTTAATTGCATTTATTAATAAACAATTTAAGGATGACTTTTTAGGTACAGCTTATTATTTATTAAATAAAGATATCACTGTAGATAGACTTTTACTAATGGAAAAAGAGGCAGAACTAGGTAAATACTGCCCTTCATACACATTTTCTGAGTCTGAGGGAAAAAAAATCCATTTATAGGGAGCACAAATCAAAGTTACCCTGACCATTGATAGCAGATCCTGACAAAATAACTAATGCAAAGTAGCATAGTTTACTCTTGTGCCAAAAGGCTACCACTTCACTAGAATATCAGATGGAAGTAAAAGAAAACTATGTTTTAAATGCTGACACAAATTTATGGACTGGTCCTCATCAAACTCTAGTCCTTTCAAAGGATTGATATATATCATAGCTTCCATCAATAAGATAATTTAAAAAGTCTTAAGAAGTAATTTTTGTAAAGCAGTGAATGAAATAACAAAAGATTGCAATTTTTTTTTTTTTACATTTTATGCTGGTTTACCTGCAAAGTTTACATACACTGTTTTTCACACCAGATCTTTCCCCCTTCTTTTACCCATCCCTCTTTCTACCCATCAAATTATGTGACCCTATGATTAAGTCCCCCCCACCCCTTTGCTCCCCTACCCGCCTTGGATCATTGTACTTGTTCTCCAATAATCATAAAGTATTTGTCTTTATGAGACTGAGTTCATTTTGTAAGGTAAAAAGGCGCAGAGAACCGAGTGAAGTGAAACAAAGGAGTTTATTAGCAGATCTCGCAGCGGGTTCGCTGTCTGAGGCCAGAGAAAGGCAGGGTCAGGCAGCAAAGTCGCAAATGAGGAAATTACAGCCCAAGTTTTATAGGTAGGGGTTGGGGGATAAGGTGGTCAGCTCGGTAGTCCTCTTTCCATGGAGGACGTTGATTGGGTGCCCTTTGTTAGCTCCCAAATATGGAGTTACTCAGTCCCTTTGGGTGAATTATGCCATTGCTGATGATTAAGCATGGCGTGATAGGTGGTCATGCTCTTTTCTGATTGGCTATAGCCATCGTACACCAGGCAGATTGGAATGTCTCCCAGAAGATGTGGTCAGCATGGAATGTTGTCCAGCTTCCAGGTGGCCTTTCACATTTAGCATAATGCTCTCCAGTCCATTCCAAGTTAGGTAATAATTTACAAAATCAAAATCATTACTCCTGTGTGCTGCATATTATTCCATTATGTGAATGTACCATAATTTCTCAACCCATTAGATTGTGGTTGGACATCTGGGCTGTTTCCATGTTCTTGTGATGGTGAATAATGCTGCTATGAGCATTGTTGTATAAGTCTCCATGCCTAAGTTATAATTTTCTGCAGGTATATTCTAAGCAGTGGAATAGCTGGGTCTAATGGAATTTCTATGTGTAGCTTTTTGAGGAAATACCAAACTGCCTTCCAGAATGGTTGTACCATTTTACAGTCCCACCAACAAAGAGTTTCTATCTTGCCAACATTTATTACTTGCTGCCCTACTAAACTTGGTCACTGCTACTGGGGTAAGATGGTATATCATTGTGGTTTTGATCTGGCTGTCTTTTATTGCCAAAAGATTGTACTTTTTGTCATGAATTTAATACAGGTAAATCTCTCTCACATCTTTAGGGCCAGTATTTTGTCTGTGGGGTTCATGAGTAAATGGCAATTACATTTTATACAGCTGACTGCAGTACAAACTTGTAAATATGTCCTAGTATACTATGCACTATCATCAGGTGGAGGCATTTCCTTCTCAAAATGTTACTACAACCTTTGTGACTAAAAAATTATTAGAAAATACTGAGGAGCATTGATATCAATTTGAAGATTAAGTTTCACCTGGTTCACTTGCTAGGCATCTGTGTGCTGAACAATGAACAAAGATGATAGAATAAAAATTCATGCCTTTTAATTATGGTGTTGGAGAATGGAACTGAATGGACTGCTAAGAAAATAAGCAGATGAGTTTGGAAAAAGTGAAGCTAGAGTGCTCCTTGGATGGTGAAGCTTTGTCTCTCATACTTTAGATATGTTGTGAGGAGAGACTGTTGCTTGGAAAGGGACATAATGCTTGAAAAGGTAAAGAGTCAGCAAAACAGAAAAAGACCCCTGGTGACTGCAACAAGGAGATGAGGAGGATGGCACAGGATGGAGCAGGGTTCAGATTTTTGTTCTCAGGGTCATTATGGCATACTTTCCTCAACAGCACCTAACAACAACAATATCTCCTACATAGAGAGCACCTCACCTCAGTACAAAACGCTGTGTCAAGACAGATGATCCTATTTGCAAAAATAGTATAGCAGACTAAAGGCAATAATCAAATGATACTTAAGCTCAACTTATACTCAACCATGATAGAAGTTTCCATGTTCTAGAACCTGATGATTATGTATATTGGAAGCATGAGTAGATAAAAGATTTTTAAAGCCAACATGTAAAGATCTTCAAGTTTCCTAATACATCTGTTTGGAAATTGCAGGATGCAAAGACTAGGTCCAATTTCCCAGAGACAAGAAGCATTTTCTTAATTGGATGGTCCAGGAAGAAGATTGGGGCTGAAATTCAAAAGAATTCCAAAGCAACCTGACTGGCCTACCTTCCTTGTGAGAGAAGGACTCACAATTATCAAGTTATCTTTTTATGTGTTAATTATGGATAAGTGGCTTCAATTGTTATTTCAAGATTGTGATTTACGATGTTAACCACATGCTTGACTGTCCTTGTATTTATCACACACTTGATCTTAGTGAAAAGGCCAAGAAGCGATGTCCTTATATTTACTGAAAAAAAAAAAAAAAGTATCGCCAACTCACGAAATCTACAGGTGGACTTACTCCCCTTTCGAGAATATGGTAACAACTGTTGGGAAGACTTTATTACTTTGTTGTTGTTGTTAAGTGCCGTCAAGTCATTTGTGACTCATAGTGACCCTATGTACAACAGCCCTAAACCCTGCTCTATCCTATGCCAATCACATGGCTTCTGACACACCCATCCCGATTACCCCAGTCACTGAATCAATCCATCTCATAGAGGGTCTTCCCCTCCTGCGCCGTCCCTCCACTCTACCCAGCATGATATCCCTCTCCAAAGACCTGTCTCTCCTTACAACACGTCCAAAGTATGTCAGACGAAGCCCCAGAATCCTTGCCTCCAAGGAGCAGCCTGGTTTAATCCTCTCTACGATGAATCTGTTTGTTTTCTTGGTATATTCAATACTTTTCTCCAGCACCACAGCTCAAAGGCATCAATTCTCCTTCTATCTTCCCTAGTCATTGTCCAACTCTCTGATGCATAACAAGTGATTGCAAAGACCATGCCCTGTATCAGGCGGACCTTAGTCTCCAGAGATACACCGTTGCTCTTGACTACCTTAGAGAGGTCCCTAATAGCAGACTTTCCCATCACAATATGTTTTTTCATTTCCTGGCTGCTGGTGCCAAGAGTGTTGACCGTGGAGCCAAGCAAACTGAATCTGTGACCAATCTCAATTTCTTCACCATCCATCTTGATGCTACCAATTGGTCCAGTGGTGAGAATCTTTGTCTTCTTGACATTGAGCCTCAGTCCATACTGAAGGCTGCAGTCCTTGACCCTCTGCAGCAAGTGCATGAGGTCCTCCTCGGTTTCAGCAAGCAGGGTTGTGTCATCTGCATAACGCAGATTGTTAATAGGTCTTCCGCCAATCCTGATGCCACACTTATCCTCATAGAGCCCAGCCTCTTGAATAATCTGCTCTGCATACAGGTTGAAAAGGTATGGAGATAGGATACACATCCCTGGCGTACACCCTTCCCAATTTTGCTTTCTTTTTTTAATTATTTTATTATTTTTGTGTGCGTGTACCGTCAAATCAGATCTGACTGGTACAAGAGGAGATTGTCCCTCCTTCCCCGGCAGAGCATTTGGTGGATTTGAACCGTGCGCCCCTGGGATTGTAGTTGCAGCTCCTTGCCACTACGCCACCAGAGCTCCCAATTTTGAACCATGTGGTGCTACCTTACTCTGTTCTAATGACTGCCTCTTGGTCCAAGTATAGGTTTCCCATTAGCACGATTAAAAGTTCTGGGATTCCCATTCTTCTCAGAGTCAGCCACAGTTTGTTATGATCCAC
>NW_006399808.1:9660943-9687492 GCF_000299155.1 Elephantulus edwardii | reverse complement strand
AATTTGTTCTTCAGTTCCTTGAGCTTAAGAAATGCTGAACGAGTTTGGCCCTTTTGATTTTCCAACTTGAGTCCCTTGCACATTTCATTGTAATATTTTGCTTTGTCATTCCGTGCTGCCTTTTGGAATCTTCTGTTCTGCTCTTTAGTATCTTGAATTCTTCCTTGTGCTTTGGCTTTAGAATTACATTTAGTAAGACTGTTTATGATAATTTCCTAAAGAAGCCTCAGTTGTCTTATGTAATACCTTCTGCTTCCTCCAATCAACTATTTTGTGTTTATTTTATGGATATGTATTCTTAGCATGGACTGCTAGGAAAACAAACAGATTCATCCTGGAAAGGGTTAAACGGGGTAGCTCCTTGGGGGCAAGGATTCTGAGGCTCCGTCTATTGTACATAGACATATTGTAAAGAGGGACAGTTCCTTGGAGACGGATATAATGCTTGGGAGGGTGGAGGGACAGTGCAGGAGGGGAAGACCCTCTATGAGGTGGATTGATTCAGTGACTGGGGTAATCGGGATGGGTGTATCAGAGACAGTGCGATTGGCACAGGACAGAGCAGTGTGTAGGGCTATTGTACGTAGGGTCACTATGAGTCACAAGTGACTAGACAGCACATAACAACAACAACATTCTTATGTGGTAGGCCTACTTCCACTATTTAGCTGATCCTGTCTGTTTTGTAAAACAGGTGCAGAAACCAAAAGTAAGCAAAGCAGCTTTTATTGGGGGCTCTTGGGCAAGGTTCACTGCCCCAGATCCTAGAGAGGCAAGAGGGGTCAGAGAAGTCAAACATGTCATGAAGAGGAACTGGCTTTTAATGGCTCAGTGGGAAGAGGCCGTCTCTTGGCAGAGGAAGTGGTTGTGGAGCTTGCTGATTGGTTGTGACTGTTGTGAAGTAGGTTGCTGCCCAGGATTGAGTCAGCCCTACAGGCCTATCACTGTCTCAAGAAATGGTAAGGGGGAGGGATGGGCGGGGAGAGAAGTGCAGCAATGAATGAATGGAAATCCAAAATCTCTGTAAATGTTCATTAAAATTATTTTAAAAAATGAAAAAAATAAATTATAAGTTTCTTTGGGCTATTTGTTTAGATTCTCAGCATATTTGTGGTCAATGTACACCGGGGAATCTAAGATTGCCTTAGCCACCTTACATTGTATAATAAGAATCAGAGGAAAATCTCTTAGTCCAGTGTTCAGGTTGAGGATGGTAAATTTTTTTTTTATTATTATTTTTTTTGTGTGTACCGTCAAATCAGATCTGACTGGTACACAAGGAGATTGCCCCTCCTTCTCCAGCAGAGCATCTGGTGGATTGAGGATGGTAATTTTTAAGAGCCTTTATGCCTACATATGGTAAACTGGAAGAATCTTTGAGAAATTTATCTATTACCATGGGACAGATAGCAGATGAAGTAACTGAAAATTATAAAAAGAACAACAGACACTAGTTTCTTTAGTTAAAATGACATTCAGTAATAGATTAGTCTTGAATTTTTTTACTAGCTCAGCAAGGTCGAATCTGTGCTAAAGTAAACACCTCCCATTGCATTTAAATAAATACTGGAGAAGTTCAGCAAGAGGTTAAGTATCAAACATTGGGCCACCTAGCTTCACCCAGTATGGAAAAAGGGTACAGCCCTGACTCAAACTTTCCTTAATTGTAAACCATGTAGTGTTCCCTTGTTTCATTCAAATAGTTTCTCGGTCTAGGTACAGGCTTTGTATGAGCATAATTAAGTGTTTTGGATTCCATTCTTCTTGATGTTAGCCTTAATTTGTTATGACTCACACAATCAGTCAGTCACCAAAACAAAAATAGATACTCTTCTGATATTCTCTGCTCTTAGCTAGAATCCATTGGACATCAGCAATGATATCCCTGATGCTAGGGATTTTTTAACACAGTTTGAACTTCTGACTCTTCTCTGTCAATGTACTGTCATAGCCATTTTTGGATGATCTTAACAGTATTAGTGATATTGTTTGATAATTTCCACATTCTGTTGGATCACTTTTCTTGATCCACTTAACTTTATTTTCAATTGCTTTTTATGTATCTGAAAATTGGACAACGAATAAAGATGAATGAAGAATTGATACCTTTGCATTTTGGTGTTGGTGAAGAATATTGTTTGTCCCGTGGATTGCCAAATGAACAAACAAATTTCTATTAGAGCAAATACAACCAGGGTGCTTCTCAGAGGCAAGGATGGTGAAATTTCATCTCACATATTTTGAGCTGATTCTCAGGAAAGCCCAGTCCTTATAAAAACATGTCATGCAAGTAAAGGTACATGGTGAGCAAAAGAGAGGAAGACCTTCAATGAGATGGATGAACAACTTAGTAATTGTTATAATGGGCCTGAGTGTGCTGGAGATCATGCACAGCCTCTGGCCTTGTTTTGACTGCTTCTATTGAGGTTCTCTATCATCTCTTTCCATAGGTACAGTAAATTTGATTCCTGTGTAGTTCATCAGGTAAGGTCATGATTTATCTTTTTTTTTTAAATATTGTTGTCATTATTATGTGTAATCAAGTCAAAACCAAATCATAGCTGACCCTGTGGGTTGTTAGAGGCTGTAAGTTGCATGAGCAATTTCCCTTCTTTCTTTCTGAGAGCAGTTGGTTAGTAGACTTGAACTGTCTGCTCTTGGCCTGAAAGTGCAACTCCTACCACTAGGCCAGCAGATTAGCAGTGATAAAAATCACTATTCATGCAAGATGCTATCACATGATCTCTAGAAACCAAGAAGCCATCCCAGTATGGCAAACTGACAGACAAGTGATGGAGATTTTTTGATGGTTGACAACAGTTTCTGCAATTGACCTAGGAATGCAATATTGCTTTTTTATTACTATTGTCCTAGGCAAGGGTGGTTCTGATGGCTTCTGCTCCACTTTTCCTACCACAATAGCTCTGACTCCACATATTAGGGGTCCAGTGTGAGGAGGGTTCTTCTGCCAGTTGCTGAGTATGTCTAGTCCATTTAAGCATTGTGAAATTGAGGAATCAGTATGACAGCTATCTGGAACAAGAGGTATATTGTATGGAGGGAAAAGGAGGGGGGGGGAAAGAATGATTTTTTTTTTAAAGAAACAAGAAATTGATGAATCATAAGTTCAGAGGCCTGCTGGACATCCTCAGAAACATATCTGAGACCCTCCTAATAACCTGACTTTCATACACCCCTGCTCTGACTTCCGGTCCATAAAAAGGTTTTGGGCTATTCCCCTGTCGCTGCCGAGTTGTGCGGAGGCGGAGGCCCGGGTGCGTTCAAGATTCTGCTCCACCCACCGCCATGGCCGATGAAGGCACTGCTGCTGGAAGTGTAATGGACGTTAATACCCTTTACAAGAGGTGCTAAAGACCGCCCTCATCCACGATGGCCTAGCACGTGGAATCCGCGAAGCTGCCAAAGCCTTAGACAAGCGCCAAGCCCATCTATGTGTGCTTGCATCCAACTGTAATGAGCTTATGTATGTCAAGTTAGTAGAGGCCTTTTGTGCTGAACACCAAATCAACCTGATAAAGGTTGATGATGATAATAAGAAACTGGGGGAGTGGGTAGGCCTCTGCAAAACTGACCGAGAAGGAAAGTCCCACAAAGTAGTTGGCTGCAGTTGTGTAGTTGTTAAGGACTATGGCAAAGAATCACAGGCCAAGGATGTCATTGAAGAGTATTTCAAATGCAAGAAATGAAACCAATAAAGAACTTGGCATATTGCTTTTCTGTTATTTTTTTGAGGGGAGTGAGGAGCAATAAAATGGAGATTTTATAACAGGAAAAAAAAGGGTTTGGGTTTTGGGACTCATAGCATTAATGTCTGGGAAAAAGATAGGCAATCTTCTCCCACAGTTACAGCCTTGCAAACCCAACTCAGTTGTGAGTTGGTTCTAACGAGACAGCAATAGGTTTGAGAAGTTTAGTTTATTTTTAGAGAATTAATTTTAATTCAGCGACATTACCCAGTAAACCCTGAAAAGTCTAATTATTTTATTTTCCCCAATGAATACTCCAGTGAATTGTTATAGATCTCTTTGTGGTAGCCTGGGGAAAGATAAACATTATATATTTTTCATAGTTCAGTAAGGCTCATACTCAACTTTTCCTTCATTAAAGGAGTTGTGAATCTATAAACTGGCTGAGACTTGATTGAGGGGCCATGAATCTTTAGTCTATTTAAATAAGACTCTCATTCAGTTGGCCTAGAATTCTTTTAATCAAATATTTATATTGCCCATGTATTTAATTCTTAGGGACACCATAACTAAGAAGACAACTCTGTAAGATCACCCTAGTCAGACTTTTCTGATTACTGCTTTGACTCTGTTTTAAATCACAATAATCATGCCCACCTTGTCTTTGTGGATGAAGTGCCACCACTTGATTCCTGCCATCACAGGGACTCAAGCCTCACTGTAGTGCTGCTAGTACCAAGTACTGATTACCCAAGTAAGACAAAGTCATTGACAGCTTCAATCTTTTCTTCATCTATCATGATGTTACCTATCAGTTCATTGGTGATAATTTTTGTTTTCTTGATATTGAGATGCAATCCATACTGAAATCTGTAGTCTCTAATCTTCTGCAGCAAGCACTTCTCAATATTAGCCCTAATCTGTTATGATCCACACAGTCAAATGCCTTTGCATAGTCAATAAATAGACATTCCTCTGCTATTCTTTACTTTCAGACAGGATCCATTTGGCATTAGCAGTATCATCCTGGTGCCACTCATAAGTCCAGCTTGAAAGTCTGCCTATTTGAAAGATATTCACCAGTATTTTGCTTCCGTGAGATACTAACGATATTGTGCAATAATTTCCACATTCTGTTGGATCACCTTTCTTGGGAAGAGGAACAAACATGGATCTCTTTCAGTAAATCGGCCAGGACGCTGTCTCCAAATTTCCTGGTATAGACTGGTAAGCACATGTAGGGCTGCTTCTTCAATTTGAAACATGTTAATTGGTATCCCACCAATTCCTGGGGCCTTATGTTTTACCAGTGCTTTCAGGGGAGCTTGAATTTATTACCATTGGCTCTTGACCATATAATACTTCATGAAATACTGAGGTTTTGATCCATTGGTGGTAACATTTTGTTGATTTACATGGTGCTGGGAAGGGTGGAGGGTCAGCAAAGGAGAGAAAGACCCTCAACCAGGAAGACTGACATGGTAACTGCTGCAGTGGGCTCTTCTGTGTCAGGAGGTGTGACGATGGTGCAGGATAGAGCAGGGTTCAGATCTTTTGTTCATAGGGTCACTATGAGTCATACTCAACTAGATGGCACCTAACAATTACTTATAGATTAGCCATGTCCTCTTTACTGACAAAGGCAAAGTTAGCAACATCTTTCTTTAAGACTAGTCAAACTTGAGAACTGATAGACTTGACACCACTCAGTTAGGGTACAAACAGTTTATTGGCTGGCCTCCACTGGCCAGAATGTGAGAGTGTCAGAGTGATAAGGAAAGAGGGTTTATAAAGGGGAGGAGGTTTGTGTGGCTAGGGACTTTTCACAAAAGCAGGTCTTTCTATACATTAATGTACAGAACAGTTCTGGTTGCCAGGTACAAGGGAAGGAAATAAAAGTGGTGTATTGTGAGTTCTGGTGGCCAGGCATCAGGAGAGGAGCATAGCTTATGATTAGGGAAAAAAGAGTCAAGTTCCCAGGTCTCTCAAGAATCAATTCAGGAAACTCATATTTATGATCTTGTTCAACTTCTGGCACAAGTTGTCTTAGGATGGGCTCTCCAAAGGGGCAAAACCTATTTGTATGTAAAATTTCAAGGAAATGGGTCATGGAACTATAGTTGTTAGGTGTCAACAAGTTAACTCATAGAAACCCGATGCACCATCTTCACAATCTCTGTCATGTTCAAGTCCACTGTGGTAGTCACTGTGTCAAATGATCCTGTTAAAGGTCTTCCTTTCTTTTGCCAACTTTCTACCTTTCCTAGCTTGATAGCTCTAAGAACTGGTTCCTCCTGAAAACATGGCCGAAGTAAGTAAGATGATTATTTCACCATCCTTGAGCAGCTCTCTGGTTGCACTTTTTTCAAAACAGATTTGTTTGCTTTTTTGCTGGTTCATGGGATATTCAACCTTCATTGCCAACACCACAATTCAAAGATCTCGATTCTTTTTTGGTCATCCTTATTCAGTGTCCAACTTGCATACACATAGGAAGCAAGTGACTGTACCAAGCTTGAATCAGGTGCCCCAAAGTCTTGAAATTGACATTTCTGCTCTTTAGAACTTTCTCTCTTTCTAGATGTATATACTTCAGTGGTTTGGGCATGTTGGAGAACCTAGCTTTAGGCAGTACATCAAAACGCCTCCAGTATTTCTGTCTCTGAACTTCTGCTCTTCTTGTTCTATCCAGCTGGAACGCCTTGCCCTCCATCTGCTTAATAAAATTCCAATTCACAAAACCTTCCTATTGCTTAGAAAAGCGATTGCTAACTTTTTTAAACCTTTTATTGTGATTTAAGTTAAAGTTCCCAAATTGATTTTCCATTAAACATTTCACATAGAGTTTTGTGGTTTGGTTTTTTTGAAGGTAAATAGTTATATTAGAAATTTACATTCCCAAAGGGATGAACCTTCCTCTTTGAAAGGAGATAAGAAAAGGCCTCCAGAATAGTTTTATAGCCCTGATTACAGTGTCCACATTCTTCTTACACTGTCTTTGTCTTCATTTCCCTTTGTCCCTTCCTAACTCTTCCAACCTTCTGAGCTTTGCCTCTGGGCAAATGTTGTAAGGTTGAGCAATCTAAGGACTGTGTTCCTTCCTGGTGTCACTGATCACATTACAGATGTGCTGTTTGGCTGCTAGTTACAGGGGTAATTGAAATTCCAGGTTTGAAGAGTCTCTCACAGTCCTTACTCCATATGATATCCCATAATAAAGTTCATTTATATATGTATTAGAATCTCATTTCTGAGGCGAAGCGTAAGGACAGTGTGCCTTTACCTTTTTATCTCCCAAAGGTTGCAACACAGTATTTTCCACATGGTAGACATAACTTATTTGCATGAATACAGAAAATCCAGTGTTACTCATCCAAGAATGAGTGTGTCTTTATATCTGAGAGAGCTCTGGGGCACAGTCAATAAGGAGCTACACTGTTAACCCAGAAGTCATGCCTCTCTAGCAGTTTGCATCCACCAGAGGCTCCTTGGGAGAAAGATGGACAATCTCCTTCAGTGTGACTTATAGCTCCAGAAATTCAAAAGAGGGTCAGCTAAGCTGATTCCAATTCTACACCAATGAGGTGGGGCAGTCATGGCAAGATTGCTGGGATGGATACCTAAGGAATATTCTGATCCTCAGAGTGTGAAAGAGAAGACAGTTGTGAAACAAGGGTGTGGTGGAGTGGCAGGCAGGTCCAAACAGAAAGCTGATGCTTCCTTGGCAAGAGAGAAAGCACCTCTTTAGAAAGGCCATGTACAAATGAGTAATATTTGCCAGTAGATAGGAAAGAAAAGAAAAATAGCTCAAGCAGCTCTAAATTGAGTTTTATTATACTCTAGAGCGGGTGACAAATAATGCCATTAAGTTAAAGTGAAGTCTGACATACCCCACAATATTTCATTAAAACTCTGGAGGGAAAGACTGTATTAGAAAGAGAAGTCTACAGATGAAAAGAGGGAAATTAGGTATTTCTCTTGAAAAAAGACAAAATAGTAAACTTTACATAATTTTTACAATTATGCAGATGACTCAATCTTGCTTTTTGAAAGTGGAGGGGACTTGAAACATTTGGTGCTGAAATAAAGACTTCAACATAGATTACATTTCATCATCAAGAAGACAAAAATCCTCATCACTGACCCAGCAGACAACATCATGACAGATGGAGAGAGAATCGAAGTTGTCAATGATTTCATCTTGCTTGAATCAATAATCCAAAAACTCTTGGTACCAGGGGTCAGGAGATCAGGAGATGTATTCCACTGTAAGGGATCTCTTCAAAATACTGAAAAGCAATGACATCGGTTTGAAGACTAAGGTGTGTCTGATTCAGGCTTTCCAATCACTTGCTATGTATCTGAAAATTGGACAAGGAATAATGATGATAGAAGAATAATTGATGCCTTTGAACTGTGGTATTGGAGAAGAGTACTGAACATCCAATGGAGTGTTAAAAGAACACACTGAAATACCTTGGAAAAAGTGCAGCCACAGTGCTCCCTTGAGGCAAGGTTGGTGAAGCTTTGTCACACATATTTTAGGCATGTTGCTAGGAAGGTTATTTCTTGGTAAGGGACATCATGATTAGGTGGAGGATCAGTAAAAGTGATTCTCAACAACATGGATAGACATAGTGACAGAAGCAATGGGCTCAAGTTTCTGAGAGATGATGAGGATGGCACAGGATAGGACAGTGTTTGGGTCTGTTGTCTATAGGGTCAGAACTTGACAGCACCTAACAACTAGTAGCTTTACAAAAGCTTTACAAACACCATGTTCCAAACCCTTTTCGATTTGTTCATTTTGTACCATTTTAAATCACTGATATGTCTCTGTTCTTTAGCCCAAATTTGCTGGATAAAAGTTTTTATTGCAGAGTAATATAGAAGTCTTCTCATTTACCAATAGTAGACAACACAAACATTTGGTTTAAGAATTACAACTTTCTTACAACAGAAATAGTTAGAAAGATACATAGCAGGTCCTCTTTTCACTCATTATATCCAAATTAGTTTTCCTAGAATCAATGTAATCTCTTAGCAACATGTCATGTCATAGGAGCTGTCATTCAGCTTAGAATTTTTACTTGGACTCTAGATGAAGTTTATGATATAGTGAATTTCAAAGTTGGCAACAAGAAAGCTGGCAGTAGGAGAGTAATTTCACCACAACCTTCCTTACTTTCCAAACATCCAGTCAGGACCTGGCTCAGCTATTTAAACTCTGTCATCCACTTTCTCTTCCAGTTGTCTCTCCTCCAGGTGACAGGAGCTTCCAAGAAACATGATATAATAGGCATTGCAGTATACTGGCTTCTTGTTGGGGTTGGAATAGACTTGTTCAGGTTTGAGAGATGTGAAAGGGTTAGCTCCATAGGCAGTGATGTGTGTATCCAGGTCTACCAGAATCTGCAAAGAGGCTATCAATTCCTGATGGCTATGGGGAGAGAAAAGGTAAATTACTTTACTGGCCACGAGAGTGACAGAGGGAAAATGTGCTAAAGACTGTGACATTTTTGGACTCCTTAACCTCAAGCATTACCCAAAGCTGGATTAGTTAAGGCTATCTTGTTCTCAAGTACTTCACTGAATTTCTTATTAACTAGCAGAGGACTTTGTTCCAGGAGGATGAGAAAGCCAAGTGGGATGGCAGAGAATTATCACCAGAAAGCAGATGAGCAAGGGAGAAGGAAAAAAACTATATATAGGGATGTGAGTGAGTCGCTGAGGTGTCCAAACCTGTAAAGAGTAATCAGTGTTGGGATCTTATAGTCGCGAAGCAGCAGCAGGGTTGGCAGCCAGGCCTCCATCAAGTCCAGAGAGGAATGGAAACCTAGGGAACAGAAATGGAAATGGCAACAGGGAGGTAAAGGACCGAGGGAGACCCTACGCAAGTTTAGTGAATGACTGTGTTGATGCTACTCCCTCACTTTGTTCATCCCAGTCCTTAGCCTTACCACCATCACCCAGCCTAGGAAAATTCAATGGAAAATTCTGGACTCATTCATAACACACACAAATAATGATCAACCAAGATTATATTTAACCTGACCAAATGAACAGAATGCCAGTGATAAAAGATCCACGATCTGGAGTCCCTGGGGAGTCCTCCAATAAATCCCTGACTCTGTTGGTCTTACCTGGATGGAATGCCACCACCAAATCTGGATGGGCTATCTGCCCAGTCTCCACCTGCTCCTCCCAGACGTCATGATAGAGACCTCTGTGGCTGCTAACGTGAACTGTGCCAGGTTCCAGGGGTGAAGGTGAGGTGCTCTGTTTAAAGCCTGTAGCCACATCTACGCCAACCATGATCACACGGAGGCCAAGGTGTCCAGGAAACATATAGGTGAGTTCATCATAGTCCTCTGGGCGCGTGAGGAACGTCTCCACGTGAGAAGCACCAACTATGTGCACTGTGCTTCCTCCAGCCTTCCCAAGATCTATGCTCAAGACCCGAAGTCCTAAGCCTATTGTCAACGGTCGGGATAGAGCATCTGTCAATAGCCTTTTCAAAGAGCTCTGCAGAACATCTGAATCTGGTCTTGGTCGTCTTACACTGGCCCATAGGGTGGTCATGGCCTGACAATCTAGCACAGCATTCAGTGTAGTATCTAGTTGTAAACCCCACATGGAAAACCAGGTATCCCAGTCCTGTATTGCTTCAGCTGGCCATAGCCAAGGTCCTGAAGGCAGGACAAAATCACCTGCAGGAAAAAAGGATAAGTGTTCTAATCCTGACTTCCAAATTCCTTTGTTGCTAACAACAATATTCCCTTCATATTCCCTCTCCCAAAGGGTACACAGAGTACCTATATTCTTATAACAATATTTTTTAATTTGTCCAACCCTGACCACTACAGCAATGTTCCCTTGGACCACCACTCCACCTGTAACCAGCAGCCATTCCATGAGACGGTCCACAGCCACAAGACACAGCTCTTGACAGACCTTCTTGTGTTCTGGCCAGTCTGATCTTTGGCACTCTGGGCCACAGTAATATACATTTCTGCACCTGAGAGAATAAGCCATAGAAATACATATTCCTATACCATGAAGATATCGAGAAAGAGAATTGATAGTCCTGCACCTAGTAAGAATGATCGCTGGATAAGAGTTGAGAGGAATGATGTATGGCATGTCAAATTTGGGGCTTAACTTTTTTTAGAAGGGTGGAATATAACTATTCTTTTAGGACAGAGTAATGCCTGTATTTGGAGCAACTCATCATCATTTACATCTCTTTTTAAAAACCATGGGGGTTTGGGGAAGGCGACTGTATAACAACGGAAAAACTCTTTCCCAGAGAAAAAAGCAAACTGGGGAGGAGGCGGGGAGGAAAACGTGCAACAATGAAGGAATGAAGATGCAAGTTCTTTGTAAACTTTCATTATAATCTCAATAAATTAAAAAAAAGTTGCCATTGACCATAATAAACAGAAAAAACACCACGGGGTTTTTGTTTATAGGCTGCCTTCTTGACACCGGTCCATTTCTTGACATTCATTCTCCCTAAGAAAGATATTTCTTACTCCTTCACGACTCAGGAGGAGGATTCTCCATCTCATCTCTGCCTATTACAAAAAAAACAGGCAGGAGCCCATTTCTATTCTAATCTCTCTGTGGCCTGGATGATACAAAACGAGAAGTGGACCTGAAATTATTCTGAAAACATTCGGACATTTCCTCTAAGAATGAAGTTTTAGAATAAGGTCGTTACTGAGTGTCCCTCCATTATCCCCATCCCCACAAGTCACCTCTTGCAGAATCGGAGGACCTTGGAATCAGAAAGCCCACTAGGCAGTATTCTACAGTGAGCACAGAACCGAAATGTGTCCTCCATATTCTCAAACATTTCCTGAAGACATCGAAATCCAAAGCCAGGTAGAGGGGTACCTCCATCTATCACCAACCTGAAAAGACAGCATGGAAATAGGGAAAAAAAAGTCTACAAATTATCTCATGTACCCTATCTAGCCAGTCTTCTGCACAATTCTTAATCCCATAGTTACTCTTTGCTTGAGCAAATTCTGTTTCTTTGATAGTAATAAAACTTCCAACAATCAGAAATAAGAAACTCTCACTGCAAATATTCTAGCCTCTCATCTTCTGGAGTCAATTCTATCTAACCAATCCTTCTTCCACACACTCACTTGTATTCTTCATAGTTTTTCATGTTCAACTTTTGAAGGATGAGCTTGGAGAGGCCCGGAACGTTATTCTCCAAAGAGGAGAAGCCAAGTGCATCAATACTAGGGCCAGGTTTTGAGAGGGTCAAAGGCACAGTGGTCACAAGCTGGGGTGGGGTCATGACTTTGGGTGACACCAATGAGGAGGCTTTCTTCTGCCTTTGTTGTCGGGACCGTGGAGCCATGGCTTCTGTCCTCTGGAATCTGGGGACCCTGTAGAACAAACATGGAATGGAATTCTGCAAGATGGACAAATACAGTGTATGTATTTATTTCTTAAAACAGACATTTTATTTCCCATTCTGACTTTTCAGGTCTAGGTCCTTCACAATTATCAGTAAGATTTAGAATCTATTTATTATTAACCACAGGCAATTATGAAAAATACAAGGGTAAAACTACATATTAACACATTTATATGTTTGTCATACGTAAAATTTCTACATATAAGTATGTGTGTTGTAAAACTGAGAAAAAGCATTATAAAAGCATATATGTGTATCACATATAAAGTTCTAGATATAATGTAAATGAGTATACCACAAATGCTTAGAAAAAGTTCTGGCGGAGCTTATTTAAAATTTAACAGTGATGGTCCGAGTGCAGTGGAGGCCACAACTAATTGATCACAGCCAGTTACAGATTTCTTTGTTTCTTCTCCACTACCACTGCTTCACTTGACCAGTAAAAAAAGAAAAAAATTAAAAAAAAATTTAACAGTGATTAATCATGAAAAGGAAAAGCATTGAGATGGAACAGGTTTGATAAAAACAGACCTTTAGGGGGAGCTCTGGTGGCCTAGTGGCAAGAAGCTGCACTACAATCCCAGAGGCGCATGGCTCGAATCCACCAGATGCTCTGATGGGGAAGGAGGGACAATCTCCTCCTGTACAAGTCAGATCTGATTTGACGGTACACACAAATAATAATTAAAAAAAAGATTTAAAAAGGGATCTTTACCATCCGTACTGAGCCCTCGTGGCTAACACCACCAAGCCAGTCATGTCCACCACCAAGGAGTAGAGGCCATGAAGAGGTGGGCTCAAAAAAAAGGTGGGCTCAACAGAAGCATGAGCATGCTGCAAAGTGTGGTTTTTTCATCCAGCGGGACAAAGACAAAGACATTGCTCATAACTGCAACATGATTTGAGCATCTAGGATTTTTCCTGTTTCTTTTTGTACCAATTCTATTTCCCATATATAAATGCAAGTTTACTTATTTTAAAAATTTAAGAATAGAAATAGTAGGGATTGATAAAAAAAGAAAACAGTTTGACAGTTCCTCAAAAGGAAAAAGAAGATGGAATTGCCATATGACCCAGAAGCAATCTCACTTCCAGGTATGAATCTAAGTAAATGGAAAACAATTCAAATAAGCACAAGGTTAATAAGCACCTGTCCACAACAGAACTATTCACAATAGCTGAAAGACAGAAAGCCCAAATGTCTATCAACTCTGATGAGCAGACTAACAAATTGTGGTATACCCATGCAACAACTAATTGAATGAAATACTGACACATGCTACAATGTGAATAAACCTCAAAACCTTATGCTATGATTACACTGATAGGAAACATCTAGAGTTCAATCATCTAAGATTCAGTCCACAGAGAAAATTGTTTACTAGGACCTGGGCGTAACCAGTGGGGAATAATGACTTAGTGGGATTTTACTTGGGGTGATGAAAATGCTTAGAACTAGACACATGGCAATAGTACAACACAGTGAATATGTTAAATGTCACTGAAATGTTCATTTTTTTTTTCTTGGTTTGTTATTGTGGTTCTTTTTAATTTATTTTAACTCAATAATTTGTATACATTTTATCTCAAGCACTACAGTTGATCCATACAATTAATTATAATTTCTCATCAAATGCTCATTGTACTTTACTTTTCCCTTCACCAACCTTTCTATTTATGAATCTTTGCTCTCTTCTCTCTTCCCTTCTTTTTAATTTTTAAATATTTCCTTTTATTTTAGTGCATTTCACCTAAGTAAGGGAGGGAGGGGGGAGGAGGAAGAAGAGGAGATGACAGGAAGAAAAAGAGGGAGAAGAAGAAAAGAGGAAAAGAGAGGAGGAAGGAAAATACCCAAGTTGAGCAGGATTATGTACTATGCTACAGGGCTCCTTTTAGACAATAGAGGATTTAAAACTCTTGACAGTGGTTGGCCCTACTGTAAATGAGATACCCACTAAGGGGTAGAACTGCTGCTACCTGGTCTTTCTCATGCTCATGAGAGGGCTGGAAGCTGGGTCTCTCAAGGGAAACAGGAAAAGAATGTAAAAGAGTTGCCCCAACAAACTGAGTGGTAAGGAACCTGGTGATAGTACTTTAGGCAGAAGTAAAAAAGTTGGGGGGGAAGGGGCGGTTATACCAGGAAGTATCTTCCTCCCCAGGAATGCAGGGGAAACAAATCACAATCAGCCCCACAAATCCCTAGGATGGGCTAGTCAAGACACTGGGAGCCTAAAGAGGGGAACTTTCTTTTTTCTTTTTTACTTTAACTCTTACCCGTAAGCCTCTGTTTTATTGCCTTAATAAATCCTTTTTCACTTGTTTGGCTGAATTGTTCACTTTCTTGCAGTCCCCTCAACTCACCCTGTCACAGGAAATACTAGTGAGTGATAAAGAGAAGTCTGGTTTTAGCATGTTTTAATACCTATTAAAGTTCAGATCAGGGAGGTCATAAAAAAAATTCCCAAAACATTCAGCTGAAGGGTAGATGGGGAAAAAAACAAAACCCTAAACCATTCAGATAACATAAATATCTTATGTAAGGTCCCAGCAAACCACTGCTTCTCTGCCTAGTGGAAGAAATTAGTTTTTAATTCCTTTATTTCTTCCCATCTAGATGTTTCCGCTCTATTAATCTCTTCCTTAGTCCCAGGGTGAATTCACAAAATAGTGATAGCAAAGTTCATCAGTAAACAATATCCAGTTCATTTTTATCAATGAAGAAACAGGACTGAAAGATACTATTCGGAGGGATTAAGGCCTTATCCTTTACTAATGGGCAGGTATTTGAATTTGCCCTTCACATCCCATTTCCACAACTTCCCTCCACTTTTAATCAACATATATCCTCATGCCATTTCCAGAATTATAGCATCTCTAGAAAAAATTTGTCAGCTCTATCCATTTGTCTTCCAGCAAGATAACACCTTAATTCTTGACAGAAAAGATTCAACTTCTCTTTATAGATATGGAGGATACATATCTTTGAGAAAATTCTAGGGTCTTAAACCCAAGAGTTATAAATATCCTTATGCCATCCAACCACAAGCCTTTCTGCCGTAATAGAAGCTAATTAAGGCCAGAAAGCTATTGCCTCACAACTCCATTTTCAAGGAGAGCTTTTCCTCCAATGGAAGATTAACTCTTGGCTTTCAAGATAGAGACTAGTCTAAATGGCTCGAAGTCAAATAGCTCACACAACTTGAGGAGGTGTTAGTGAAATGTCATGGCTGTCTCTGTGTACAGAGTATGCTTATGACACAAATATGCTGGCTTTCTGACAGGAAGTAGGTAAAAAGGCAGGAGAGAGTGCCAGGTCTTTGCATTTCTTTCTTTTTATCTATCTATCTATCTATCTATCTATCTATCTATCTATCTATCTATCTATCATCTATCATCTATCTATCATCTATTATCTATTATCTATCTATCTATCTATCTATCTATCTATCTATCATCTACCTACCTACCTACCTAACATCTAAATATCTGAGCCCCAGGCCCCGTGTGGGTCACCTGATTCTAACTTTTCAGCAAAGAAAGGTTAAAACTCCAAGCTTTAAGAAGGGGAGTAGGAGTAAAATAAACAAAATAGACACAAGGGAAAAAGGGAAAAGACAGAGAATTGCAATAAGCTCTAAGAATTTTCTAGAGCTCATAGTGTATCTTGAAAACAAACAAACAAAAAACCCCAAACAAAAAACCCCACCAAACAAACCAGAAATCAACTATTGCATCATACACACACCCTACACCCCCTTGGTCATTCTCAGAGTCTTCAGATAATTTATTCCCAGGATATAAAAGAAAAAAATGAACTGGATAACCACAGAACATTCTTCTTCATCTCCAAATTCCAAATAAAAATATGTCTATTTACGTGGCCAAGTCTCTAGTCTTTTTTTCTTTCTTACCACCCAAAGTGCCAGGTTTTACCTGTGAGGTCCCTAAATTACCATGGTCATCTCATTATTGCCAGACCAGGAGAAACCATGTATTTTTTAATTCACCAGCAAACCCAAAACGTCTTGGATAGGTAGGGAAAATAGTTATTGGGGTTCCTCAAAAGGGACCAGGAAACAAAGAAAATAAAAGGAGAAATATCTTAAGAACAGTGCTACTTTGACTACATTCAGCTGCTTAGTTAGTGATTAACACTCCTGGGTGTGATAAACATTTCACTCAACTATAAACTAAGCAAGCAGACAGGTTGATGGAAAAGTAACTTACCCTGCTAAATCCTCGGCTTCCTTTCTTCTCCCTTTCCTCCAAGAGAAGTGAAGGCTTGATCTCCTCAGATCTAGGTTGAGACTGAAATGCAGCTGTCCCTTCATATCACTTTCCTCTGCAAACTGCTGAAATGCTCAGGACCTGGTCTCCTGCCCAATGGTATCTCTCTTCCTGATCCATGTTTTCTGCCAACAGGGCTCAGGACACTGTCAACACTCTCAACTTCACTAAAGGCCAGACAGGTTAATGGAAGATGAAGTCTACTGCTTCATGAACTTTCCTAACCCAGGATAGCATATCTGCTCTCTTTGGGCTTTAAAAAACAAACACCAAATCACCTCAGATCACAAGTCAGCCTTTGGTTGGAAAGGCTAAGCAAGCCCTAGATTAGATCACCAACTTCCACAGACCTAGATGTCAAAGTAGACCTACATGAGTTTCCCCAAATTCAGGGTACAGAAATCAACAATGCTCAGTTTAATTCTGAATAAATATATAAAACTGAATAAATGAGAAATGGCCACTTAATAGCACAGGAGAAATTATAGGAAAATATCAGTAAAATTAATTTTCTTTGAAACCAGTGTACTGAGTGGAGGTGTCATGGTCCACTTAACTGTTTATGACAAAAGAACAACAAATGCTCTGGAATATTAAGGTAAGATAAAAATTTTAGTTAAAAACTAAATTATATACTATTTTTATGAACAACGTACAAAGGTGAAGCAGCTCAGGATGAAGTAGAGATAGAAAAGAAACAGCAAAACAAAGGTCTGCAAGACTTGGTGTTTTTATTTTCATCTGGCCCCAGTTCTGTCATTTATTTCAAATTCAGGACTAGTACTTGCAATGAGTTCCCAAAATCTGAATATATGCAAGCAACAGATTCTTAACAGAATCCCAAACTCTAAGATGCTGAGTGAAAGAAAACTGCAAAGAATTAATGAAAAGAGAACATTATATAGATAGTTATGGACAAAGAAAAAAAAAACAACCAGAAAATAGGTAAATTCTCAGTACAAATGAGAATGATTCATTCCGAAGCAAAGGTTTAGGTCAACATCAAACTGAACTGTCAGAACTTCCAAGGTGGTTTTGCTAAAACTGGCTGACCTATAGAAGGCACAAGAAGCTAGAAGTTGTCTTTTTCAATCCAAAAATGTTGTTTGTCCCTTTTCAGCAGGAAGTAGCTAAGAAAATACGCCGTCCCCTTTTTCTTATGAATCAGGGTGAAATCTCTCTCAGGGAGGAGTGATAGGGAATGGCAAAGGACACACTGACAAAGGAGATTAATCAGAACTGGCTTTGACAAGCACTGTGGCAAATGGACAATTAAAACAGACTTTCAAGAGGGGGAAAAAACAAACTGGGGAGGAGGGTAGAGAAAATAGTGCAACAATGAATGAATGAAAACCCAAAATCTCTGTAAATGTTCATTAAAATTAATAAAATTTAATAATTAAAAAAGTGTTGTGTTTGAATATAAAGGGGCCTATAGGCAGAAATTAAAATATTGAAGTGACACTAATTTATATTTTACCATCCATATACAACACTGTGACTGTAACAATGGGCTCAAGCATTTTGGAGATCATGAGGATGGCAGAGAGGAAGGCGAGTTTTCTGTTTGCAGGGTTGCTGAGTCAGAGTGGGCCTGATGGCAGGTGACAAAAACAACTATTTAGGGAGCTCTAGTGGAAAAAGCCACCAGGAACTGCACTCCGAACCCAAATGCAGCCTCTCCGCTGGTTCCAATCCACCAGTGGCTCAGCAGGGGGAAGATGGGCAATTTTCCTCCCATGCAAATAACCGCCACCGAAACACCACTGGAGTGTCAGCTGTGAGTCAGTTTTGACTGGAAGACATGACAGAAAATGAGAAATGCTCTGGCAGCCATTTAATTTACAATTTAGACCTACCTTAAGTTTGCACTTACTATGAAGACTGAAAAGAGGTTCCTATTCAGCAGGTCTGAGTGCTATTCCTTTCTCTTACTTTGCTTTACAATTAGATCTTATCACCCACATTCTTCTCTTTTGCTAATGCTTACCCAGGGTTCCAACAGTCTTTTTTAATTAATTTTAATGAAAATTTACAGACTTTGGATTTCCATTCATTGTTGCACTTTTCTCCCTCCTCCTCTGCCCCAGTTTGCTCTTCTCTTTGAAAAGTAAAATTCTTTCATTGCTATACAATCCCTCCCCCCAAGTCCACTCCACTATGCAGCCTTTGTTCTGGACTCCTGTCATAATATCTAATCATATATTCCTTCTACACAGCTCTCTCCCTCATCTGTTTCAAGGCGCAAGACATAATATATCCCATCGTTTTCAGTCTACCCCCAACCCTGATGTCAGTCCCGTTTTACAACAGTGGCACTATGCAGTATATATCCACTTGTGACAGATATTCACTCAGCATAATGTCCTCCAGGGTAACCCATTTGGAATATTTCATGAGTTTATCTATGCAGCCTAGTATTCCATTGTGTGAATATACAGCTTCTCTATCCATTCATTTGTTGATGGGCACTTAGGTTGTTTCCAACTGTTTGCTATTGTGAACAAAGCAACAACAAACTTGGGTGTGTATATCTGCTTGGGATATATTCCCAGTAGTGGAATTGCTGGGTCAAATGGTATTTCTATTTCCAACTTTTTGAGAAGGCGCCATACCACCTTTCCATAGTGGTTGCACCATTTTATACTCCCACCAACAGTGAATAAGGGTTCCATTTTCTCCACAACCTCACCAGCATTTGATTTGATTAGTTGTTTGCTGTTCTGTTAAATTTTGCTATTCTTACTGGGGTGAGATGATATCTCGTAGTTGTTTTGATTTGCATCTCCCTTAGAGATAGGAATTTTGAACATTTCTTCATGTGCTTGCTTGCCATCTGAATGTTTTCTTTGGTGAAGTGTCTGTTCCATATCCTGTGCCCATTTTTCAACTGGGTTGTTTTCCTTTATCTTCTTGTGGTGCTCAAGTATTTTATAAATTCTAGATATAAGTCCCTTATCTGACATGTCATTACCAAATCATTTTCCCAGTCTGTGGCTTCCCGTTTTACCGTTGGAGAAGTTTGGATGTGCATAGGGGTTTGATTCTTAGAAGGTCCCATTCATCTATTTTATCCTCTCTTGATAGTCTTAAACCCTTGTAATGGTCCTAAAGGCTAAGAAGTTCTTGGTATTCTTATCTACTAGTTAAGTTCTCAAGTTAGGAACATAGCCTTCATAAAAAAAAAAAGAAAATCAACATTCTTTAAAATATGCTGTGCATGGTCATTTATAGACAGAGGATTATATTAATAGGCTCATGAACTAGTAGTAAGCAACTTTTACTATAAAATTATCATTATTATAAAAGGTTGAGCAATGTCCTAATTTCCTCAACATACAAAACCCTACACTTGTTCTATCTTGATAAAGGTAACATGGATCAAAAAGGCAATGTTAAGGGAGCTCTGGTGGCCTAGTGGCAAGAAGCTGCACTGCAATCCCAGAGGTATGCAGTTTGAATCCACCAGATCCTTTGCTGGAGAAGGAGAGACAATCTCCTCCTATACCAGTCAGACCCGATTTGATAGTACACACAGACAAAATAATAAAAAATTTTAAAAAAACAACAACCCAAAAAGCAAAAGGTAAGGTTGCGAGTATTTTTTTTTTGCTTATTGTTAGAACACCCAATAAAATCTGAATACTGCTATAACAAAATCCTAAATAAAATACAATGCATATTTTTTCAATAAAAAGTTAGGTGAAGTTAGTGATTTCAGATTTAGGGGGCTTGTACTAGATATCTAGGACTGTTACTAAAACAGACGTTTGAAAAATGTAACAAAAATTTAGAAAAAAGAGAAGAGCTTGACTCAGCAAATTATTATGAATTATTAGACTAGAATCTACATATCCCAGGTATATATCCCAGTATTATTAACAAGATGTTCTCATTGTCATGAGGTCAGATCAGATTGCACCTTATAAGATTACAAATAAAACCCAACACAGAGATAGGAGCAGCGGCCCATGCATGGAATTTATTGTGTGATACTGTTTATAAAATATTTGAATAATCCTGCACATGCATAATAGTTCCAACTCAGAAGGGAGACCATACAGGGTGCACTTTCTGGCAAACAAAACAATAGATGGTTCCGCCGCCTGGAGCTCTGAGTTGCTTTCCAGGGCATGATGGAAGCAGGTCACCAAAGTAAAGGAAAATACCAAACTACAGTGGCAATTGATACAGGTCAATAATTGTGAAAAATGAGCACATGGTTCCATTTAGTTTAACCAAGCAGTTCTGTAACTATCAAAATTAAAAATCCAGCATGCAGTCTTGACTTGTATGCTTCCACTAACACCTGAAAGATTGAACAGAACTGTTGCTTCTATGCTTGCTGCTGCACTGCTTAATCAAAAACACTTCCAGAACATTTTAAAATTTCCTTTGCATTAAAACATAAAAATGAGTAAGCCAGCAGCAAATCACCCTGTTGGCTATCTAAGCAACTTGAGTACTCACGATAAACTAAAATTTCTCATAACATCTAGGCAACCTATACATGTCATATCTGTACATCATAGGTCTATATATTAAATATTTGCAAAATGAAAACATGCATACACAAAAATACATCAAGTTTTACAGACATGATTTGAATTAAAATTTACTTTGACAATGTACAAACTTCTTTTAAAGTACCTTAAATGAGTAATTCTGTAATTTTTTGTATTTTTGAAACTTAAGTTTTCTTCTTAAAACACTGGGTGTAAATTTCAAAAGATCTGGGCAAAAAGACCTTAAGTTAGTTTTTGGATTTGTGTTCAAGTAAAAGAATTCTGTCTATAAATAGGTTATGTATTCATAATTGAAAAATACCAACACTATATTACAGAATTAGCCACATTTAAGAACTAAAGACCTGAGGTCAGCATTCTGTATAAATGTCAATGGGTTTTCTTAGCATTTTGTCCATAATGCAAAACACAGCTTCGTAGCTTCAGAGATATTTTAAAACAGTGCTAATTCATCCTTTAAAGACATTTCATGGCAAAAAAGAAAAGTCCACATTAGCTCTTAACATAGTATTTGAAGTCATGGTGGTTAAAACAATATCTAATTCTACTAAGGGGAAAAGAAATATCATTTGTAAACTTAATGTGTGAACCACAAGAATAAATGGAGGTGTAGACACTCTCCAATGGAAATTGCCCCAAGCCCCTTGCTCCTTGCTCTCTGTTCTCCATCTTGGCAGCGATAACCCAGTCTTATCAGATGATGCAACAACTCCCAGGGCCCTCAAGCCTCCATCCAGGAAGAGGGTTGGGGGTCTCAAAAGCACAATGGTTTCTCCAGAGGGACTGTTGACATTTACAGTCTGCTTGGTTGACCCCTCCAGCTCCTCGGGTGATCTGTCCATTTGAGGCCCGAGATGTGAGAGTCCCTGGGAAGCTGTGGGTCACTGGGCACTATGGTTGCCAGTCCCATGGTTCTCAGTGGCATGTGCGGTGTTCAGAGAATTGAAACCATCTTGCTGTACAGCATCTTTCCGGGGTGGCATTCTCTCATTGATCCTATCCAAACCCTTTGCCTCTTCAAAACTGCAGATTCTATGTGGTGGAGAGAATCCTCGTATTGCTTAACAAAATGCAAATTTGAATAAGTCAGTAACTGAAAAACATTTCTGGTATTTCAATAACATAATACTTAAGAAGACAGAAATTAGCCCTAAGTAGCAACAATTAAGTCTTTAACTGAATTTTATCTATCCCTATCCTAGACTTAAAATGTGAAATGTTTAAACATAAGCATAAAAATGATAGCTTAATAAAGGATGAGCGTTACCAGAGCCTTTAAAAAAACATAAAAATAACTCTCTCCAAAGTCAGCCTCCAGATAACAGCCCCAGGGTTTCAGTCTGACTTCTACACCAGTAGAGTACTGCCTCCCACCCCAATTTTACCAGTAACTATCAAAGAAAGTATAAGGGTAGACTAAACAAGATTAATACTCAGTATCAGTAGCAACTATCAGTACCAAAGAGATCAAGTTGGAATGTAAGCGATTAGAACTATTCTGGAGGTAAAGGTGTTATCACCCCGTCACCATCAGGAAATGAAAAAGGTGGAAAACACCTCCAAAAGTTAGATCTATATTTAGCTGACAGCACAAGTATTTTATAGTTTCATATTTTAGTAGGTATCATTCTTAATTCACTGGTCACAGACATGTTCCATGGAAACTCAAAATAAACGGCAATCCTATTGCAAATAGTAGGTTTTTTAATTCACTTTATCTGGAATGATGCATCCTCAACTATTATTAAATCCTCATAGAAAAAAAAAGACTTTCACAGTACTAGTTCCTATAATCAGTTGCATAATATGTGAAATTCCTGGAAGTCTGTGCATGTGAACTAGACAGCTGGGCAGTAAAACACTCAGCAATGTGTATTAAGCGAGTATGCGAAATACTTAAATACTATCTTATTAGCAAGCTATAGTCCAAATGGAAGCAAAATTTTAAAAAACAGGAAGGAAAAAAACTCCCAACATCATAGTAACAGCTCTAGCACTCTCATGTGCTTTACTGAAAATAAGTAAAGGCAAATTCACACCAAGCCTACAAGTGATTTTACTTAGGGGAAAAAAAATTCTGTGTAGCAGAGACTCATGCAAAATAAGAAAAAAATCGTCACCATTTGTCAAGGCCATTTTAGCCATTTCCATTGAAATAGCCAACTTTAAAAATATAGTATAACATGCTGTACTACTATGAAGAAAACAAGATTAAATGTGAATTGCACACAGAGAGTAAATACCAGACTGTCACTATGGACATAAATTCTTATGTGTATTTTTTTTAAGAAAAGGAATTTGGTGAGTCAGTCAGTCTGATTCATCTTGGGCTGTACAAACAAGGAGTAAGACACACCCACAGGACATTCTCTAGTGCCCACCCACACACCACAGATCTCTGCCCAGCGTAAGGACTCTGATCGTACCTTTTTCAGCCTCAATTGCCTCAACTGTGGCTGTACAGAAGTGAGCAGAGGCATGCAAAATGAATGAGAGAGATGAGAAGGGTCATATTGTACAGCAGAAAAGGCAATGATCACTTAAAATATCACAGTTTCCCACACTACATCATAATTTACAACTTAACATAAATGTACCCATATAAGAGAATCCCATTCCATTCCCCAACTCTGATGCAGCAGTTTACAGACAGCACTGTGACAACATTGCTCAGAGCACAAAACACACAGACCTATTTGTAAACACAGACAGCTCAACATTCATGCAAATGTATGTACCCTACTATTAATTTTCCATCTTGAATTCAGTATTTTGATAGCCTTAGAAGTTTCGACATGTTTATATCATAATCACAGGGCAATTCTTTATGGCAAAATTTTACAGATCTGATATCTCACTGATCCGATATCCATCACCAGTTGGCTCCCTCCTCTTGTAATTCACAGGATAAAGGATAAGCTTCAAAAGTTAGTAGTATAGCTATAACAAAATTTAAAGGCAGTAAACGTGGTGAATGACATTCAAATGGTGTAATGGGTGATGTACTTGGCTGCTAACTGAAGGGTCAGCAGTTCAAATAAACTGTTCTGAAGCAGAAAGATGGGCCATTTCCTCTCAAAGATTCATAGCCATGGAAACAGAACAGAGTCCTGTGAATCAGAACAGACTCAAAAGCAGTGGGCTTTTTGTTTGCTTTTAAAAAGTTGGCGAGCTGTTTTAAGTAAAACAGCTCTGTAATTATGTTCTTTGGGCAGCACCTGAAATGGCCCCTTTAATTGTCTACTAGGAAACTCTTCTTTTAATATTACTGTTAACAATATCAACACCTAACACTCATTGCTGTTGAGTTGGAACCAATTCGTAGCTGACCCTCCAGTGGATTTTTGGAGGCTGTAAACAACATGGAAGATCTTTGTGTCATCTTTTTCCTGTGAAGTGGTTATTGAATTCAGGTGCCAATTTTGGTTAGAATGCAACTCTCTGCAGACTATATACTACCAGAGCTCCCATACAGACATCACTAAGTCTGGAGGCTTAGTGGACAGGGAGTTGTGCTCCTAAAGGTGAATGGTTTGAGTCCCTCAGTTGTTCTGTGGGAGAAAGATGGACAATCTCTTCTGTGTGATTTATAGCCTTTGAAAACTCCCTAGAGGGTTGGCTATAAGCTGAAAGATCAGCTATGAATTGATGAGTTTTTGGTGTGAAAAAAAAAATTATCACTAACTCATTTATACGGCATGCACTAACAGCCTACACTGTGGAGTAGAGAGAGAACGGTTACTGAGTGTGTTTTCAAGTCCACTAACCAAACAGAGGAATGAAGGAATAGAATGGACTCCTACAGGAAATAAATCCTAGTTATTTCTTGGTATGGGCAAATATTTGTGCCATCTAAAACAAATGCCTTGTGGTAATATAGCCTGTTCTGGCCCATTTAAGGAACTGAAGCATACTTAATTATAAATTTTGAAGTCAAAGGTTCTTTTCAGGGGGCTTACTTCTAGGCTCAAACTGGATAAAGTGCTCGCTCAAGGATCTGGACCTAAAATTACAGAGGACAATACTGTTTCATCCCATTTTACACAAAGTACAAAATACATGTTACATTAGTGACTCTTCCATTTTGGTACTTCCTCACTAAGTCCAACAAGAATAATTATTCTGAGATAAACTTTGAGCAGCAAATATGCTTTAGAAACAGTGTTTCCAAAGCCGTTAGTAATGTGAAAGGCCAATGACGAATCTAAGGAATTAAACTGGGATAAATTAAAAAAGGTTGTTGATCTTACTTAACCAGTTAGTGAAGCTAATTTTGGGACTCAAAAGAAATAGTAAGAACACTGAATAAGGAAGAGTATTTCTTAACTGTTAAATTATATTAAAAATTAACATAGACACATCAATTATATATGTATAATACATATAATTGCTTTTAAAATCTCACCCTGTACTTGGAAATATTCTTACAATTTTCTCAGACAGAAAACAGTCTGAGAAATAAAAAAGCCTCTACTTGATCAGCTCTAGTATTCCATTTTTCAAAAAGAGGACAGTTTCCTTATAATTTAAAAAATTAATGTATAAAAAAAAAGTCCATTATCAAGCGTTTTAATAAAGAGCCTAGGATAACACAAATGACCTTATGTAAAATATTTTGTAACTTGTATTATATAATCAATTAAGAACAGAAAGTAAAAAAAAAAAGTGCTACCTGTAGGAATTACTATCTGACTATATCAATTTTAATGAAATTTTAAAATTATATGACAGGCTTCTGAGATGGTTCTAAGGACTTTGAATTTTATATGTAAAAGCATTAAGTGAAGGGGAGCTCTGGTGGCCTAGTGGCAAGAAGCTGCACTGCAATCCTAGAGATGCATGGTTCAAATCCACCAGATGCTCTGCTGGGAAAGGAGGAAAAATCTCCTCCTGTACCAGTCAGATATGATCTGACGGTACACAGACACACATACACACACACACACAAAAAAAGCATTAAGTGAAATTATAGTTCTGCTCCTTCTTGAAGTCTCCATATGCTCCTAAACGAAATCCTCTCTAGAATACATAATGGCTAACATATTTAAGATCACATACCATGTCAAACACAAATGCTTAGAGATTTGATAGATGGTCACTGAAGTTTAAAAATTAGACTAAAAAAACATTTAGACTGAAAAAAAATCTGATAATTAAAAGAAAATTCTACTTGAAAGTCACTATATCTGTTATTTTTCAGTTATCAGGGCATACTGATGTGGCCTCAATATATATAAGTATGGTACTATGTCAAATTGCATTCCAAAATACTAAGCACACTAAAGATATATTATTAAGTAGAACTTGATATTTTAAAATAGGGTAGTCCGTGCAACAATGAATGAATGGAAATCCAAAGTCTCTATAAACTTTCATTAAAATAAAAAATATTTTTTTAAAAAAGTAAAAAAAGAAAAAAAAAATCGGGTAGTCTGTATTTGACTACAGAGGCCGTAATGACTATAGTCTTACAGGGTTAAGGCCAATCAAATTTCTGTCAATAAAATGCATATAACATATAAACATCCTATGCTTCCAATAGAGTTGAGAAATTTATAAAAATACTTGTAAAATATCACATAAATTAACAAT
>NW_006399808.1:9657898-9660843 GCF_000299155.1 Elephantulus edwardii | reverse complement strand
ATATATTTTAAGAAATTACATAGATATGGCTTTGTGAGTTTTGTTTAGTTATAAAATATTAGGGGAATCACCTCAATCAAGTGGTCAAATGACACACTATCAAGAGCACTGTTAGCAGAATGAGGGAGTTTCCAAATAGTTTCCCAAATTAGGGCCCCTTAAGCTCAGCTTCTTCGGATAACTCACTACGCTGAGAAAGACAGAACAAAGCTGCTGCCTTTCAAATCCTTCCTGAAGTTGAGGATGGTTTCCAAGTTGGAGAACTAGGCTTTAGGCTGCATGCAAATTAAATTAATATAAATGGAAGTACTGAGCTGTCAACAATGCATGTAATTAGCAGGTGCCAATGGTGAAAGCAAAGTTTGCTGCAGATACCACATCATATATCCAAGGATAAATGGGAGACAACTGTAGTCTAATTTATTTAAAGTATCATATTCTTTCAGTTTAATTTTCTGCACAAAAAGAAGGGATGGTAGAACATTTTTCAAGGTAATAAAATAGACTTACCCCCCCCAATATTTTAGCTAGCTTTATTGCATGTTTAAGTATTTATTAATTTGTTTAATAAACATGCAACTTTTTATGAGCAAACTTCTTTAATATTTCTCTAACTGGAAGGCACAGATTGCAAAGAAAATAAGAAAAGATTTTTTAATAATAAAAGAATCTGATTTAGAAGCAAAAATAAACTAATTTCAAAGCATAGTTATATTTCTCACATATACCAACAGTGGCAGCAGACAACATAGGAACAGAAAATAGAACATGTATAAGCTTCAAGTAAAAATTAAGTGCCTACAGGAAAAATTCTTTTTATTTTAAAACACTTATTATGAAACTAAGATTGTAGAAAGTCAACTGCATTTAAATTTATTAAAAATGTAATTACCTTTCTTTTTCTTTAAAAAATTCATTACTAATACCAAGAAGAAACTGTTATCATGAATAAGGAAAACACCAAAAGTGTTGCTGCCTGTTTTAATAGAGTAAATCTTGCAAAGCTGTCTTTGCAAAGTGGTTATGATATATAAATGAATGCTTTTCCACATAACAATCTGACCTCTGAGTTACTGTGTATCATGATAGGAGCGCTGGCCAGTGGCTAAGAATCAGGCTTACCAAAAGGTCAGCAGTTCAACCCAATTTGTCTCTATGTGAAAAAAAACATGTGGCAGTTCACTTTCACAAAGATTACAGCCAAGAAATGCTATAGGGCAATGCATTATGTGACATGGGTTCACTAAGAGAATGGACTCAATAGCAATGTTCATGGTCTCTAACATTCACATCATTCTTTACTATTTAATCTGTAATGGGCTTTCGAAAAAGTTAACCCAGTATGTACACAAATATTTACACCAAAAAACTGTTACGTTTTGTATACGTGTATTTTTATATATACATATATATAAAATACTCAATGAGCCAGATTACAGGAATGCTTTATGTAGAATTCTTTTTATTTTCATGCAAAATAAAGGCACACTTAATAAACACCCTTCCAATTTTGACTTACAGTATTTAAATTCAACCCTTTATAACAATGACTTAATATCTAATGTTACATTAATATTCAGGATGCATAAAGGGTGGCAATAACTGCAGCAATCCTCAGAACAAGGTGCTACAAAGCTGCTTCTACATTCATCAAAAGACAAGAATGTCAAGGAATAGTTTAATTCACATGTTTTTACAGACATACAGCTAACCTAAAGAAAGACAGACAGATTTAGGAAAGCAGCTACATCTGCAGAAGAAGAAAACAACATGTTACAGACAGCTGTATATACACACAACATTTGACAAACACCACAGAAAACAAACTTTGGCATCAGTTATCAGGGTACAAAAACCTTGCATAAATCTTTCGGCAAGTGAAGTTTATAAGTATTATTCTGAGGTCCAAGCAGATTAAGTATTTGATGTTTCCAAGTGAAAAAATAAGTCTATACAATGATATAATTTTTTTAAAAGAAACAAACCCCAAACAAAAATCCTTGGAATTACATTTTAATTTTTTTAATATGGACATCCCTGATTCACATTTGGCAACTAAGGCTTTTGAAGGAAAAGTGCTAATAGATAGATAAATAAATAAATATTTCAGATTTATGATAGGAGCTGCTTCCACATTATTTGATAAAAAGCTGTTGAGACTGACCATTATTTTCAAATGAATGGAGTGTTCATTTTATGAATTTTCTAACCTGGTCAGGCATTAGTTAGACTTATCATGTAGACCTGCCTGTGTTAGCTGCTGAGACAGGAACTAAAAAGCAAAAGAAATTCCCCACATGCATTACGTGTACTGCTAGGAATACAGGGAGGTGTGCCCCAGTCCATTTGAGGCACAGCAAGTTGCATAACATCATTACCACTTTGCAGGGTCTGTCGTCCTCCAGCCAACACTCCACTAGGCAACATCCCTGTGGGAGTCAGGCCCTTGAGTGTCAGCACACTTTCACTCTCCTCCCTGTGGCAGGGAAATATAATAAACATACAATATCTTCAGTAAACATTTACTTTAAAAGGCTACATATATATGTTACTGTTGTTGTTATGTGCCATCGCGGCGCATAGCGACCCTATGTACAACAGCCCTAAACTCTGCTCTGTCCTGTGCCAATCGCACTGTCTTTGACACTCCCATCCCAATTACCCCAGTCACTGAATCAATCCACCTCATAGAGGGTCTTCCCCTACTGCACTGTCCCTCCATCCTCCCAAGCATGATGTCCTTCTCCGAGGACCAGTCTCTCCTTACAACATATCCAAAGTATGTTAGATGGAGCCTCAGAATCCTTGCCTCAAAGGAGTAGCCTGGTTTAACCCTCTCCAGGATGAATCTGTTTCTCCAGGACCAAAGCTCAAAGGCATCAATTCTCCTTCTATCTTCCCTAGTCATTGTCCAACTCTCTGACGCATAACAAGTGATTGCAAAG
>NW_006399808.1:9619400-9657693 GCF_000299155.1 Elephantulus edwardii | reverse complement strand
CTGCAGTCTTTGGCCCTCTGCAGCAAGAGCATGAGGTCCTCCTCAGTTTCAGCAAGCAGGGTTGTGTCATCTGCATAACGCAGATTGTTAATAGATCTTTCACCAATCCTGATGCCACACTTCTCCTCAGAGAGCCCAGCCTCTTGGATAATTTGCTCTGCATACAGGTTGAAAAGGTATGGAGATAGGACACATTCTGGTATACACCCTTCCCAATTCTGAACCATGTAGTGTTACACTGCTCTGTTCTGACGACTGCCTCTTGGCCCAAGTACAGGTTTCGCATTGGGACGATTAAATGTTCTGAGATTCACATTCTTCTCAGAGTCAGCCATAGTTTGTTATGATCCACTCAGTCAAACGTCTTTGCATAATCAATGAAATAAAGATAGACATTCTTCTGGTATTCCCTGCTTTCAACTAAGATCCATCTAACACCAGCTACAATATCCCTAGTACGGCTTGGACTTCTGGCAGTTCTCTGCTGATGTGCTGTTCCAGTTGTTTTTGGATAATCTTCAGTAGAATCTTGCTTGCATGTGAAATCAATGAGATTGTTCTGTAGTTTTCACACTCTGTTGGGAATTCTTTGGAATGGGAACAAATATAGATCCCTTCCAGTCAGTTGGCCAAGTGGTTATTCTCCAGATTTCTTGGCACAACTTGGTGAGCACATCCAGGGCAGCATCTGTTAGCTGAAATACGTCAATTAGCATACCATCTATTCCTGGGGCCTTATTTTTTAATTTTTTTTTTATTATTTATTGTGTGTGTACCGTCAAATCAGATCTGACTGGTGCAGGAGGGAAATTTTCCCTCCTTCTCTGGCAGAGCATCTGGTGGATTTGAACCATGTACCTCTGGGATTGCAGTACAGCTTCCTGCCACTAGGCCACCAGAGCTCCCCTGGGGCCTTATTTTTTGTTATTTCCTTCAGAGCAGCTTGAACTTCTTCTTCCGTGATGAAGGAACCATAGGCTCTTGCTCATATGTTATTTCATTAAATTCTTCTGTATCTGCCAATTCCTTTCGATACAATGACTCAGTATATTCCTTCCATCTTCTTTTAATACTTCCTGGATCATTTAATAGTCTGCCTAAAGCATCCTTGATTATAGCAATTTGAGGTGTGAATTTGTTCTTCAGTTCCTTGAGCTTAAGAAATGCTGAACGAGTTCGGCCCTTTTGATTTTCCGACTCTAGCTCCTTGCACATTTCATTGTGATATTTTGCTTTGTCATCCCGTGCTGCCTTTTGGAATCTTCTGTTCAGCTCTTTAGTATCTTGAATTCTTCCTTCTGCTTTGGCTTCTCTATGCTCCAGTGCAATCTTCAGAGTTTCTTCTGACATCAATTTTGGTCTTTTCTTTCTCTTCTGTCTTTGTAATGACTGTTTGCACTTTCCTGGATGATACATTTGACATCCTCCTACAACTCATCTGGTCTTCGCTCATTAGTGTTCAAGGCCTCAAACCTGTTCCTAAGATGATTCTGAAATTCAGATGGGATGAACTCAGTCATATTTTGATCATGTAGTTTGTTCTTCAATACACAGTAAGTATGCAACTAATTTTCATCTGGGAAGGATCCAGTACATTGATTCTAGTTGTCAAAGCCACTTCTGCTCTTAAATATCGTGAAAAAAGTAATTTCCAAAATAAATAAAAATCAGGAAAATCATTACCTGAGAACAGAGAAGACCCTTGCCATCTTGCCAATTGCTCGAATTTTGTTTCTTATGATTTCTTTCCGGGCTGCAGCTGAACCTACTTTCAATGGAATAGATAGAAAAACTCAAGTTTAGGGTATCCACACTTTTATCATTCAGTTAGCCTGTTCCACGCTCATCTACACCAACACCAAGCCCCCTGCCATTAGCTCACGAGGCAAGAACTACATGAACTCATGCCAAAGAGCTTTGATCATACTCTCTCAATGTTTAACTCAGTACTGGTCTAATACTGGGTCTAATACAGGCCCAAATGAAAAATAATACACAAAGTATATGACACTTCAACTGCAAAGTCAGTGAAAACAAGGGGAAAGAAGCTTTATCCTAACTTGCATCACAAATCAGGAAACAGAAAAAAAAATAATGGGCAGCAACCCTACAGTTTAATTCTTATGGGACCTTATAACATGCATGCTAACAGATAAAAACTGGTAATAACTCTATAATCTTCTGTTTCACTGTAATAACAGCCTCTGACATGCAGGCTTAAAATCTCATCACACTACAGTGATATAAGCTTTTCTGTCCTATGCTGACCTAAAAATAATAATACGAAAGGACTGCTGTTCCAGCGACCCTTAACTCAAGAAGACACTAGCTAGCATCTGAACAATAATGCACATCTCAGCTTCATGGACTAGGCCTTCTCTAAGGTCATGCAATGATGTACAAGGTTTTACATTTTACTAGGTGAGTATAACATAATAAAGATAAGCAATGAAAAAGAATTCACAGGAATACGGCTAAAGGATCACTACTGCTTCATCTCTCATGGGTTAACTGAGTGACCTTATCACTGAAATATAGAAGAGAATATATCAAAATAATTAGATACTTGGTTGTAGAAAGACTCAGAGATCATAACTTCCTTCCTTGGCCTCCAGAAAGAACAACTTTGATCTCAGTACTGTTACCGCATATATAGCAACCAAAATCACTCTGGCCCCAAGTTCGTTAGAGTTGTGCTTCAACATGATGAAAACACACATATGGAAGCACTATGGTTGAGGAGAAGGTTAAGGTAAGGCTAAAGACACTAGACCAGAAGTGGCCTGAGGTATACAGAAATCTGAGTAACCTTAAGTCTATGGCTTGAGTATTTCATGTAAAAAATTAAGCAGTCCAAACATACATATAATTAAATCTCAGATGACAGCTGGATCTTACTACAAATAAAAGAGAAAAGAAATCCAATTTCAAAGATGAAAATAAAAAACATACTGTAGAGAAAATAGGTTCGATAAGCACATAAGAACTTCAAAGGGCAGTATTATGAGCACTGAAGCTACAGCTTTTAACAAGTCCAAAATGGTGGGCACCATGGTACCAGTCATTTTTAAGATTTAAAAAAAATTACTAAAACTTCAGAATCATAAAATGTTAGAATTTAAGGACAGTAAAGACATTGCATATATATAGTTCAATCTTTTTTTTTTTTAAAAAAGTCACTTGTCCGAAGTAAGTCTTATTTAATTTTCTATTCTAATGAATTTAATAAAAGTATTTTATTTTAAAACTGACAGAATTTTTGAAATAGCTAGACTGGGGGTGAGGAGTAGGGGGATGGGAGAGAACAGCTATATTGATGCATATTCATATTTTCAGCCTTTAGTTACATAACTTTAAAACTAAATGACATGTAAACTATGCTGATTTCATTGGAGAAATTCATCGGGAATAAAAACACTCTACAGAATCAAGATTTTAAATCAGTCTAAAAACACATCATGCATATATTAAAGTAAAATGTCCACAGTAAAATTATTTTGGGGAATAAGACAGACAATCAAACACCCCTAATCATGCAGGGAAAAGTACAAAACATTACAAATAAGCAAAAGAATGAAATTTAAAAACAAGAGGAATGAAAAAGAGGGGAAAATATTTCCATGCACAGAAAGACAGATATCTTGGAATATGACTTCCCAAAACATCAAATACTAACTCAGATAAAATTTGCACAAGGCCCACAAGGACTCTGCATAAACAGTACTCAACAAATGTGCGAACTTACATGAACATGAGGATAACTTATGAAGTCATATTTCAAAACAATGTTACTCTGTCTGGTCTGTACCTTTTTTATTGCCATATATGAGCCGTTCTTCAGATGGAGAGTCCAGAAAAAAGGAAGTGAATGATGGAGAAAAGGTGGTTGAGACAAATAAAAAGATAGAGATTTAACTTGGCAGTGGTTCTGAAGAATGAATGCAGAAAGGAAGGGAGAAAAATGAAGGCCCTTGTATTTGAAAAATGTAGTACTGTAGAATCTAGTGAATAAAAAGAGGGATGCCACTGGGTAGAGCTCTAAAGTAAAGATTTTTAAAAAGAAATTTTAAGAAAGATTTTTAGAAGAAATAATGAACAGAATGTAATATTTGATGAAAGTAGACATAATTAAGGGACAGAAAAAAAAACACATGAAAACACTTAAGACTGATAAAAGACTGTGCTAACAACAATCATACATATAAATATCGATACTGCTAAGGAAACATGTCCCCCATGGAAGTATGTTACGTGAAAGGTAATGACACAAATGAAATACAAGTTCATGTGGCTCTTCAAAATCTGCAAAACATCTGCGAAATCTGTAGTATATACAGAGAAATGTAGGCAACTTTAATAACTATCTTAGTGGAAAAAACCTTAACCAACCCCAGTAAAGAAAAAGTCAAGCCTCCCCCATTCCACAATAACAAGAGTTGAAGATTTTTTGAATCTGAATTGTAGAATTTTTGCATATACTCCAGAACAACAGAATGTGCTTTCTGTTCCCAATTCAATCTGGGAGTCTGGTTGAGGGGAAGACATCTTTTGCAGAAATAGCAATAGACTGTTTTAAGCAAGTAATAACTCTAAGAGTGGGCAGCAAGCAGTTTCATATGAGCTTTCTATATTCTCATTCTAAGGCTGAGATGCATGGTTCCATTACAGGAATATATAGTACATGGATTATGTATTTTCTTTAGCAAATTCAAGGCAAAAGGTAAACCTGAAAGAAACAGTATGCATTCTAATCATAGAAATAAAGTGGTTAAAAATTCTTTTCTTTGAGTAAATACAATCTATAAAAGGTATGCTCTGTATAGTTTATTTATAAATTTTTGTTTTTTAAAAAACCTCACAAATAGAATAAATAATACAGATATCAAAGAGTTATTACTTAAGAATAAAGAGAATCTTATTTCTATTATCCTGTCTTTATCTTGAATGTAGAAAACTTTTTCCTTTTTGGAACTGTGAAATATCAAATTCTGCCCTTTCCTCACTTTCACCATTAAAATTCTAAATCCTCCACTTCATTCCATCGTTCTTCTACTGAAACCCCATTCTACCAATTTTCTTTGTGTCATTTCTTCCCAGTTCTGGATCATGGGATGGTTTCACTGCTGAGTAGGAGAGAGAGGGTAAGGATAGACGGTATAGTGAAAGGAAAGAAAAAGGAAGGATGGAGTCAGGGGGAGAAATAAGGGATTGTGTGAGGAGGATAACAAAGCTGGTTCTAGTAGTCTCTAGTCTCTTTATCTTTACCCAACCCTACACTCTAGTTTTACCATGATCTCCTTTTTTTGACTCTTTCAAGGTTCTTTCTCTTCTCTTCAAAGGCACTCTCATTCCTGCATGCAAACTCCCAAACCCACGTTTTTCAAATTCCTTCTCTTAATACTTGGTAATGGAAAGATGAAGAGATAAGGAGTAATTTATACTTGCCATGTTGGCAGTTAAGGATCTAGTTCTAGTATTCAAAGCTAGAACTCAATGTCATTTCCCATAGAAACACTGTCATAAATGGTGCTCAAAAATTTGCAAAAATACTTAAGAGTGGGAAGAAATTCTAAACTTTAGTATTCATTTTCTTAGTTTATGAGGAGGCTACTGAGAAGTAAGATGACTTTTTACCAAGATCACAGTTAATAGAATGATTACATGCCAAGGGACCTACTCATTTCACTAAGCCACACTGCATCTTCTGGGATCAAATGTGATTTTTCCATGGAATTCAACAATGTTAAGTGACTAAGCAGACCATTTATAATTTTGATAAGAAAAAACACTGAAAACACAGTCTTCAAGTTATGCCATATTTGAGCTAAAACAAACTGCATTTAGGGCTATACTGGGGTTTGAAAACCATTTTACCATTAGTAGTATGTACTACTTATCATTAGTATTATGTTGCACTGTTTAATTTGCAGATTTTATAATACTGCTACGTCCACTCTCAGATGTTCAATATTACAATTTACTGTTCAAATCATTGTTGTATAGTAGGGTATGGCAATAATAATGAAAATGGAAGAAAATAAAACTACTGAATTTATGACGGAGATGCTGGAATGGAACCGTATCGAAAACCAGGAACTATCTTACTTAGCATCTTATTCTCTTGCTCACTGCTGTCAAGTAGAAACCGAGACACGGCTGACCCTCCAGTGGGTTATTCAGATGCTGTACATCACCTGGAAGGAGGCTGTCCAGCTGTCTCCTGTGGAGCAGCTGGCGTTTCCAAACCGCCTGCCTTTGAGTTGACAGTGAAACTCCTTACTCACTAAGCCAAAAGAACTCCCAATATCTTTTGAGGGCTATAGTAAACTTTTATAATTACTCCTGACTGAGTAAAAATGGTTTGGTGTCTATGTTAACATAATTAGACTTAATAAGGACACTTTTTTAGTTATAGGAAAATAACTAAAGCATTATTGACAGGGCAAGATTCATAACTGTTTTTTATAAGGCCTCTATGAGTTGTAGTCAAGGCAATGGCCAATTAACAATAGTAACATTTCAATATAACACACTACTGGCAATATTGTTAATAAATTTTAAACAACAAAAAGAAATAAAGTGAAAATGTGGAAAGTAAATAAAAATATCATGCTTATGGCAGATGACATTATTTAAAAAGTTAAAGACAACAAATTAAAAGTTACATAGGATATAATTCTGCTGATCCAAGTTGTCAGATATAAGATAAACTTAGAAATATCTGAGGTTTAAATAAAGTTAGACTAAACATAAAGAAAGATACCAATTATAATATGAATTGTATATAAGAATACTAGAGTAATTTAATTTGGTAATAACAGATTTTCCACCGAGAGAAAAACTATTCTCTTAACTAAATATTCTAAACATATGGTATAATTACATATGAACTAACAACACAGAGCAAGAGACCTTGGTCTTAGTTGTGAAAGTTTAAAATAACTGCCTAGATTTAGATACAGATTTAATACAGTATCAATTAAGAATTCTACTAGATTTCTCATAGATTTTGACAAACTGCCAAAAAACATTACAAAAATGAAGATGGCTGTGGGTCAAAAGTTGTTTTAGTTATAATCTCAGCCCTTGTAATATATCAGTTAGTTATTAAGATCCCCACTTTTTAAAAAAAACTTGTGTGCTGTCCAGTCCAATCAGACAGGCACAGGAGAAGACTGTCCCTCCTCCTCCAGTGGAACATCTGATGGATTTGAACAGCATGCCTTTGGGAGTGCAGGGCAGCTTCTTGCATCTAGGCTACCAGGGCTCCTTAAGATCTCCATTTTTTAAAATGAGGAAACATAGGCTCAGAAAAGTTAAATAATTTGCCTGAGGTCAACCAGCCATTATGAGTAGCTATAATTTGAATGTAGATCTATCCTAACAACAAACAGTTAAAGCATAACGAAGAATATAAAAACTATTTAAAATTTTTATGGAAATGACAGGTAAGATGAAATATACTAAAACTAAAAAAAAAAAAAAACAAACCAAAAAAACCAACTGTAACAACATAAAAAGAGACTTAAAGAAGAAGAATTATTACTCATTAAAACTTATTATCCAAACAAAAAAACCAGCTATAAATAAACCATACTTATACCCACTGCTGTAGAGTCAATTCCAATTCATAGTGACCCCTTATTGGGTTTCCGAAGCTGTAAATCTACAGGAGACTGCATTTCTTTCTTTTGTGGAGCAGCTGGTGGATGCAAGCCACCGATTGTTTGGTCAGTAGTCAAACACTTAACTCCATCATAACACCAGGGCTCCTTTGAGTTATTAACAAAACTAAGCCAAAGCGAATGCACATCTCTGGCTGCACTTGAAAATGGCAACAGCCATCACTTGGACACACAATTCCTTTGTACTTCGAACAAAGAGGCTTATATATAATAATGTTTAAGAATCAAAGCTATTTATAAACAAAGACGTATCTATAGTTTTATTCCGTAATATTTTTTTTTAGCATCAATAGAAATCTTTTTAAAAAATTAACTAACTATAACTTACTAGTGAGCACTGTTGGCAATTCATAAGGAGTTACTCTGCTAACCCAAAGGCTGTGGCTCTCTAGCAGTTCGAATCCACTAGCAGCTCAATGAGAGAAAGATGGACAATCTCTTTTCTTGTGATTCACCACCTCAAAATCCCAATGGAGGTGGGGGGTGGGGGGAAGGGACGTGGGAATTGTATACTAATGAAGGAATATTTTTTTCTCTCTTCGGAGGGGGAAGCAAGCTGGTGGGGAGGGGTGGGCAGGGAGAAAACTGCGGCAATGAATGAATGGAAATCCAAAACCTCTGTAAAAAAAAAACACAAAAAACCACAAAAAACATAAAAAAAAATCCCAATGGAGGGCAAACTATGAGTCAGTTCTGACACAACAATGACTGAGTGAGTGTTACTTAATATCATGTAGTCAAAAATATCAAAACAACAAAATCCAATAAGATGAGCCTATAGTGAAATAGACCTATGGACTCACTGCTTAGGCATTAGTCCAATTTTTCTCAGCAATTTGGTGTAACTCAAAAGTAAATAATACAACTCTTCACATTCCTTCAGAAATTAGAAGGAAAAGAAATACTGTTTTACCATGATGTTGATTATTGCTCTAATATTCATAAAAATGGCATTTAAAAAACTCCCCACATGCTAAGCAGATTCTAAGATAAGCTATGAAAATGGCAGTATTTTACCATGCCTTTTAAAGATATGTAGCTATTAAATCTTACCAAAATCTCTCTCTTAGTCACTGCTGCAGAGTCAAAACCAACTCAGTTGATTTGCCAACTGAGTTTCCAAAGCTGTAAACTGTGTAGAAAGACACCTGTACACAAAGGCTCTGGGCCTCTGGGTTAGCAGCTGAACCCTCTATGGACTATGCCACCAGAACTTCCTTACCAAACTACGTTTAATACATGGAAATACGTCTATCATGATCACAACTATGAAAAGAGTACTAAAACAAAGATATGAGGGGAATATAAAGGAAATTTTAAGTTTTAAATGTGCTTACCTTTGTGTGTGTTTGCTCTGTGATCGAAGTTTTTAATAAATACTAATATTAAAAGTTTTAAACAAAATTTCGAAAACAATTAACAACAAAAAGGAATTATTTTCCTTTTAGTATTCATATACATCCATTAAGGATGTAGGTTTGTTAGCTTACCTAAGACCTAACAACCATGTATAACCTTGTTTCTATGGAAAAAAAAAAGATTCTGAAACATACAAATTGTCTTCTAGAGCTCAACCATAGCCAGCTTTGGTTCTAGAATGCAGAAGTAAAAGCAGGTACAGGTAGATTTCTGGTGCAATAAGAACACTGGGGAGTGAAGCATATCTATCACTCTCCTCTAAGTGGTGTCCACACTAATGAAAAATTATAATCCTTCCAGTACCTTTTAATTTTCCTTTCCCCCCTCCTTCCTAATCCCTTTTCTCAAAACTTTACCTTCTTCTCTATACTTACATGAAAAAAAATAATGAAAATTATTTATAAAATTTTAAATCTTTTAAAAAGTAATTTGTCTCTTACCAAACAGCATAAAATACTTGAAAGCAATGACTGTTTTTTTCCAAATGGAGTAATTATTATTTTTTCCAAATTGTGTATACTGGGCTAGGCAGCTAAGAGATAACAATTTCATAATTTTAAAAAGTAAAATGAATAATCATACCATCAAATTGGTCTTCACCTTCAGTCATTAGTTCATCATCAGAGCAAATACTTAGAACATTTACCAACATTTCTGTCACTAATGAAAAAGAGAAAAGTTAAACATTAATGAACATATACAACTGTCTATATGTATACATAGTAACTAGTCACATAAAGACTAACACAAAATGACTAGCATATTGAGATAGCATAAATGATAGAGAAGTTTTATGTAGGAAATTCACCAGATAACAACTCTGAAAGAGAAAGAGATATTCTTTATGGAAAAAATTTTCAGGAAAAAAATTTCAAAAAAGAAAGCCTCCTGAAGATAAGCAAAGATGAATGATACCTGAAGGTACACATTTCAAAGCTTCATTTAAAGATTATACAAGTTAAACTATAAAACAGTATTAATGATAAAAAAAACAACCACCACAGCACACTTGCACTGTTAAAAAAAAAAATCCTGCAATTCCCAGAGGTGTGCTATTCAAATCCACCAGAAGCTCTGCTGGAGAAGGAGGGGCAATCTCCTCCTGTACCAGTCAGATCTAATTTGACGGTACACACACACACACACACACACACACAAAATCCCAAATTCAATCTTTTAAGAAATAGCTTCAGCAACTCCACCAAACATATTTTTGAAGATGCCTAATGACTAATTACTTGCTATACATCAGAGAGCTGGACAATGACTAGGGATTATAGAACAAGAGTTGATGCCTTTGAGGTTTGGTGTTGGAGAAGGGTATTGAATATACCATGGACTGCTAGGAGAACAAATAGGTTTGTCCTGGAGAAGATGAAGCCAGGCTGCTCGTTGGAGGCAAGGATTTTGAAGCTTCGTCTGACATATTCTGGAGATGTTACAAGGTGGAATCACTCCTTGGAGAGGGATGTCATGCTTGGGAGGGTGGAGGGACAGCGCAGAAGAGGAAGACGCTAGATGAGATGGATTGATTCTGTCACTGGGGTAATGGGAATGGGCAAGGAATAGAGCAGGGTTTACGGGTGTTGTACAGAGGGTCGCTATGAATTGCAGGTGACTCGACAGCGCATAACAACAACAACGACGACTAAAGCTTAACAATGAATAAAGAAGATAGAAGAATTGAAGCCTTTGAATTGTGGTGTTGCTGAAGAGTATTAAATATCCCATGGAATGTCAAATGAACAAAGTCTGTGTTGGAGGAAGATGCTCCTTAGAAGGATAGTGACATTTCATTTCATATACTTTGAGTATGTTGTCAGGAGGAGCCAATCCTTGGAAAAAGACATCATGCTGGGAAAGACAGAGTCAGAGAAAGAAATATCCAACATAATGGATAAAATACATATAACAATGGGTTTTGGCTTATCAGAGATGGTAGAGATACCACAGAGTAGGGCAAGATTCAAATCTGTTGCTTGTAGGGTCACTATAAGTTGAAGTCATTTTGAGGGTACCTAACAACAGCGACTAAGATCTAAACTCATGATTTTTCTTGAGCTTAGTTTTTCTTGCTCATTCTCTATTTTCCCCTCTTTGTTTGCCAGGATTGTATTCTTTTAGTTTTCCTATTCTAAGGCAACTTCTCCGTCTCCAATTTTATGTTGTTATGTTCTGTCTAGTTGTTTGCAACTCATTGTGACCCTATGTACCACAGTTCGGAAACCTGCTATATCCTGAGCCAATCTTACTGTAGCTGACTCACCTGCCCCCATTACCCGAGTCACTGAACCAATCCATTTCATCCAGGGTCTTCCTCTTGTGTACTGTCCCTCTACCCTCCCAAGCATGTCCCTCTTCAAGGACTGGTCCCTCCTTGCAATATGTCCAAAGTAAGTCAGACAGAGCTTTATAATCCTTGCCTCTAAGGAGCAGCCTGGTTTCACCCTAAGATGAACCTATTTGTTTTCGTGCACAGCAGTGCACAATATATTCAATACTCTTCTCCAGTACCACAGCTCAAAGGCATCAAGTCTCCTTCTATCATCCCTAGTTATTGTCTAGCTTTCTGAACCACAGCACATAATTGTGAAGAGCAGGACCTAGATCAGGAGCACCTTAGTTTCCAGACTGGCGTCATTGCTTTTCAGTACTCTGGAGAGGTCCCTGACAACACACTTTCCCAAGACAATTCATCTTTTGATTTTGTGGCTGCTGGTACTAAGAGTACAGATTGTGGAGCCAAGCAAACTGAAGCTGTTAACAATCTCCATCTCTTCTCCATCTATCATGATGGTGCCAATTGGCTCAGTGGTGAGAATTTTTGTTAGAGTCCCTTTTCTTCCCTACTCCTAAATTTAGATATTCTATTTTTTACGCTCCATCCACTAAAGATAGTGATTCCATTCACTATCTCAGTTACAGTTTCCCCTATCTGAATACAATCTTCAAGTGGGTAGAACATTGGTTTGCCCACCACTGTATCTCTAGAGCCTAGCACAATGATAAGCACTAATAAAATATCTTGCCAAATGACAGGCACCAATTAAATATCTTGCCAAATGAGTAAATTTAGTAAGAAAGATAATAAATGTATTTCAGTTAATAAAAATTTCCTTAAATATTAGCCTTTCAATATCCCAAACCTATAAACTCACACATACAAAATAAAATGCAATGCCTCCCAAAATTTGCTTTTCCTCTTATAAGAGTATTAAGAAAAACAACTATGAGATATCATCTCACCCCAGTCAGAATAGCAAAATTTAACAGAACAGCAAGCAACAAATGCTGGCGAGGTTGTGGAGAAACTGGAACCCTTATTCACTGTTGGTGGCAGTGTAAAATGGTGCAGCCACTGTGGAAGACAGTATGGCGCTTTCTCAAAAAGTTGCAAACAGAGATACCATTTGACCCAGGAATTCCACTACTGGGAATATACCCCAAAGAGACCATAACTGACATCCAAGCAGATATATGCACACCCATGTTTATCATGGCTTTGTTCACAATAACAAGGAGTTGGAAACAACCTAAGTGTTCATCAACAAACGAATGGATAGAGAAGCGGTGGTATATTCACAATGGAATACTACGCTGCACTGAAAAACAAGGAACTCATGCAATATTATTCAAAATGGGTGACCCTGGAGGACATTATGCTGAGTGAAGTATGTCAGTCACAAAAGGACAAATACTGCATGGTGCCACTGTAGTAAAACAGGACTGACATCTGGGTTGCGGGGAGACTGAGAAAGATGGGTTCAATAATGTGTATTACATTGAAACAGATGAGGGAGAAAACTGATGAAAAGGGGTATGTGATTAGGTATTTTTGTCATGACAGGAGACCAGAGTGAAGGCGGCATAGTGGAGTGGACCCGGGGTGGGGGTGAGGTGGGGTGTGGTGTAAAACAATGAAAAGAATTTTTCTTTTACTTTTTCAAGAGGCTAGTATACTAGGGGAGAAGGTTGGGAGGGGAGAAAAGTGCAACAATGAATGAATGGAAATCCAAAGTCTCTGTAAATTTTCATTTAATTAATAATAATAATAAAAAAACAGTATTAAGAACAGACAATGTTAGGTATAGTGCTAGGCATTGGGATTTAGATATGACAGATACAATCCCTACTATCATAAAGGGGACTTCTTACTTAAAGGAAGTGCAACCAGTGTGCGCCCTAGAGGCAAGGATGGTGAAACTTCATCTCACATACTTTGGGCATATTGTTAGGAGGGATCAATCCTTTGAAAAAGACACTAGCTGGGAAACGTGGAGGGTCAGAGAAAGAAAGATCCTTAACTAGACAGACTGATAGTACAATGAGCTTGAGTATATCTGAGATCATGAGGATGGTACAAGACAGGGCGAGGCTCAGATCTGTTGTTCTCCAAGTTGCTAAGAGTCATAGTCTCATGGCACCTAGCAATAACAACAAATGAAGATTATACATACTACCTACAAAAAAATGATGAGCACTGTAACAGTGAGTGAACCATTCAACATTTGTCAAACAGACTGTGCTTTCAAGTGTAGGCTTAGGAAGTTCTCTGACTTAGAATTTTATTCATATTTACCATTCTATCACATATCTTTAGTAATATGAACAAAGCAAACTCTCAAAAGGAAAGCTATTAAATTAATAAAGTGTAGATAAATTAATTTCTGAGATGATCTTATGATATGCATCTCTAGAACAAAGTTATTTTTTTCATTTTTATTTTATTATTATTTGTGTGTGTGTGTGTGTGTGTGTGTGTGTGTGTGTATGTGTACTGTCAAATTGGATCTGACGGTACAGGAGGAGAATGTCCCTCCTTCTTCAGCAGGGCATCTGGTAGATTTGAACCAGGTGCCTCTGGGATTAAAAAACAAAGGTTCTTAAACAAGGGTTTAAACATTGGTGGTTTAATTCCAATTTACTTCAGATTTATAATGCTATCAAAAGTGTTGTTCATATGTAGAGATTTACAATTTTCTCTATGTGAATTTTTTCTGAGGCAAAAGACCTTCCATCATATTCTTAACAGGAAATGAAATGAAGAAAATAATACTTTCAAGTTTGGGTTTTTTTTTAAAAAAGAGTCATTTTTTTTTTCATTTTTATTTGTGTGTACCATCGAATAGGATCTGCCTGGTTTAGGAGAAGACTGCCCCTCCTTCTCCAGACGAGCTTCTGGTGGATTCAAAGTGCTTGTCTTAGGGATTGCAGCACAGTTTCTTGCCACTAGGCTTCCCGACCTCCCTATGATAGTAATTTTTAGAGATAAATTCTTAAATGGACCTTTCTTTTTAGAAAAAAAAAAAGACTATGGAAAAAAAGAGAGAGAGGAAAAGAAAAGGACTATGGCTCATAGTTACATTTTGAATCTAGAACTTGCTGCAGCCAAACAACAGGCAAGCCTATAAAATGACCAAAATATCAGGAAGACACTCACTCCTTGGATGAATCAAATACCTAAAATTGAAACTGCAGCATTTACTCATGGATAAAGATCAGAAGGCAGTAAGGGACAGAGCCGAAGAATTAATGAAAATTAGAATCACAAGAACAGTGCATTTACATTGTGGGTATTGTAATTAATGTTAAAGAACAAAACGAATGGGTAGATAAAAAAATCAATATGCTTTGCAAGTTTTTACTCAAATCACACAAAAAGTGGGAAAAAGGATAGTTGATTTGCTTTAAAATAACAGGGGGAGAGGAATAGTAGATGTATTAAGTAAAATAATCCTCAAATCAAACCAGATGTTGTCAAGTTGACTGTGACAGAAATTCTTCACTGAGTTTCTAAAGCAGCAAATCATTACCAGAGGAGCCTGCCTATTTTCCTCCCTTGGAGTAGCTGGTAGATTTGAAGTGCTGGAAAGCAGCACAACATGGAACAATGCTACCAGAGCTCTGTATGTAAAATAAGACTGGTCATAATTCGGTAACCGGTCTCTGTATATGTGGAAAATTTTCCAACATATGAGCCAAAATAAAAAGTGGGTTCTTAGCCAACAGAAGTTTAAAAATACACTAATTTCATCTAGCATTAAAGTTAATCAAGTCTTTCAGGAAGCTTCCGGCTTAGGTTAGTTGCTTCCCAGAGAATAAGAAGATCAAACTGAATTGCTGGAAGTGGAACAAATGAGAGATACTTGTTGCTTTTTACATGTAAAGAAAATTTCATTGGAATCACAAGCAGTTAAGCTATTGAACAGCCAATATGCACTAATATGGTAAAGTAAGCAAAGAGTTTGAGAAAATGTTCTTACTACACTCCGAGTATGATTCTATTTGCATATAATATTCAAATCTGAGTATCACACTTTTAGAAAGATGTGAAGAATTTAAAGAGAATCCAGAGATAAAACAATAAAAATTAGTCAAAAGTCTCATTTTACACAGATGATTTAGAACAGCAAAAGCGAGATCATTTAAATGGTAGCTGAATCAAATGCAGAACAATGAACCTATTGTTCATCTTCATCCATAAGGATTCTACAGAAATCAGAATAAATCTTTTCTCTCAAAAGGAGTTGGACTACATGCTTATTAAATTAACTTTTTAAAAAGTTTGAAATAACAGTTTTTGATAGGTTAGCAGCTGTAGAAAACCAAATTATTGTTGTTTCCTTCTTTGTTCTCATACTCAATAGCACAGATATTTAGATTAGGCATAATGAAATATTTCAAAGTAAACCAAAGTAAAAAACATCTATGAATGAAACATACATTTTCCTCCTTACCTTACCCTATCCACCTCAATACAATATATACACTAAATAGTGGAAATTTAATCTAGCCTGGAGGCAGGAGAATAAGCTTGATGAATTCTTAAATTCTTTTTAACCTGATGATGCTATGATTGAGCTATTTCTCATATCCCAAAGATAGAAGGTTGTAAGTGTAATGCATCCCTTGCACCTAAGCCCTTAACTGGTCCCCTTCTCAAATGCTAAAGTTGGTAATTCTATCTTCATATTAACTTAACTTTGGCGCTACTGAGTAAGTGATAAAGACAAAAGGCAATTTTCAGAAAATCTTTTTAACATACACAGTTTAAATATTAAATCTGAGTTTTAGTGCCAAAATTGCTTTGGCAGAAGTGACATCTCATACAGAAAGGAACATTTTGTAACATAAAAGAGGTGAGAAAAAACAGAGGGGGGATATGGAACAAAATGTTTTATAATCATGCCTGTACACTCATGATAGTTCTTCCCATATATGGAAACTGAGGCACTGCTTTGTGAGAAAATAAACACTACTACAAGGAAAAGAAAAATGTGAAAAATATGGATATCCCAAGAATTCTACAGACCTGGAAAAAATTGTTAGTAGTATTTATATTTCTTTAAAAAGTCTACACTAACTGGTATTTTTATCAAAAAATTAGAACTGAAGTTTTTTTCACACTTCTGATATATGAGAAAAATATTAGGAACCTAAATTGCTCTTTGTAATTTCTTCTGGAATACAGAACTGATACAAAATATCGTAACACTGTTAAAAACAAAGGCTATTAAATTATCCTAAGAATTGCTATGATATTTCGAAATGCAGTTTTAAATGTGCAGAACTGTCTATTCTGAAGCAAAGCTATCCCCCATAATTCCTTCACAAAAAAAGATTTAAGCTAATGGAAAAAGGAAAAAACCCAACAGCTGAAGACAACATCAGGCTATTTATAAGTCTTCTCCCAGTCCCCCAGACACCCTCACATGGGGGCTGTAAACAGCTAACTAAAATATCTTTGAGGCTCTCATATCCACACCCACTGCCACAAGAGAGCTGTACCCACAGGAAAACTGGACTTCAGCTTCCCTGTAGCAAGCATGTGCTTGCAATAGTAAACTAGAGCAAATGTAGCAGAAATAAAACAACTGTTATTTGGGTGGAGTTTTTTGTTTGTAAGAAAACTGTACCTTTTTCTCCAACAAATGGTAAAGACCATGTGAAGACATCCATAAAATTAGGCAACCAGTAAGGATGTGGAGAACAATTAAACTGTCGAATATTCATCACATTATTTTCATACTTTAATACAGCAGCTGCAAGATAAGTTCGAACATCAATGTAAGAATTTGGCTTTAGTGCCAAAAGTATAAAACACATAAAAATAGAAAAATATAGTTTTAGTACATGAAGGGTTGAGGATTGAGTAGAATTAGGGAGCTTATTTTTAGTATTATCATACTTTTTTCCTTTTAAAACACACTTTTATATAGAAAAAGAGATCTTCATTTGTTATTACAAATAAAATTTTCAGACTTCTTCTAAAATGTTCATTTTACTTTATAATCAAATGATGAACATGCACTTTTATTAAATCCAAAATTGTGAAAACATAACTTTTAAAGGGAACACAGAATGACAATGAGCAATTTTCTAGTTTTAAAATTCAAACAAATCAGAGGGATTTAAGTCTATTCAGCTGCAAACAACCTAAAAAGGATAACAGAAAGGTAAAAAAATATAGTAAAAACCCACAAGAAAATCCCAAATCCAAATCAATTTGAAACACTTAGTGAATCAATATATTTCACTAAGATAGGAAACCAGATGAAATTACTACAAAGAAATATTTTACTTCATTTAGTAAAATGAAAATACCCATTAAAGTACCAAAAGAGAAAGTATAATTATTCATCTCAATTTGGAACAACGTTATAACAGTTAAGTATTTTGATATATCAGTATCTTACATTAACTGAAACAAATTTTAGTCATGACTGCTTATATTATGAAGCATAAGGTTAAAAGTATTCTAAGTTTGGACACAGCACATATTAGATATGTAATGCTGAGTACATTATTTCAGGAATGTGTCTTTGATTTAAAAAAAGTAGCTACTATATCCAATTTTGCCTACCTCAGAAATTTAAGATTAGAAAACGTATTTTACATGAAAGCACATAAAATTATAAAATGCTTTTTGATATCATACCTATAACTTTGTGATTATACATACATTCATCCATCTTAATGAAAAGCACTGGAATGTAGATATTAAATTTCAAAATTTGTCATTCTGGCTAATGAAGGAAGAGTCAAAACTAATCCTGCTACATATTACCATTTACTAACTTAATATGTATATGTAACCTTCCCATGTCAAGTAAGAGTATTTTAGATTTATTCTCAGAATCCATAGGCTAGGAACATGGTCAGATGTTATTTAACTGGGGGGGGGGAGGGGAAGAATAATCTAGAAAATTGCCTTGAGAATGGAATGAAACATTACAAACATACTCAAACTATGTAATTAACCAAATTTTTAACATTATTTACATCCAGACTTAGAAATAGCAAAAGACATTTTATTTTGACAAGACAGACTCAAGAGTTTATGTTTCATTCTGAGGACTATAAAAATGGATTAACTTCTTAACAAAGGACAACAAGTAAAGCAGTCACTGGGGCACTGAACACTAGCTAGTTCTCTTTTAATGATGACAAGAGGAAGTCCCAGCTGAAGAATTAGAGCACTGGAAAGAAGGTGAATGCAGTATTGATTCTGCTCTTTGGAACCAGGTTAAAATTTAGACATATTTATCTTCTAAGAAATGAATCCATACTTTATTAGCTATCATTATAGGAATTTAAAAGTAAACCAAAATATACTTTAAAAGATTATTAAAATACTGGTATAAACCACACTAGCATTTGTTTCTCACAATGATCTATGGCAGTTCAATAATTAATATACTTAAGTAAGTTGTAGCATATTTTGTATAGACATTATCTAACTTGCTGTTTGATGTCTAGACGAATGTTCTAACCTTTTATTAACTTTCCACTACCAAAAAACAACCCTTACTCTGTTCTCCTTTGACCATATACTACCACTCATATTTAGCAATGACTTCATTATCTCTTTGAGTTACTTTTAAAAGTCTTTAACCTTCTGTTCTTTCTTTCTGGCACATCTACGCCTGTCTGACCCTGGAAGCTATGGCATAGTCAACTGAATTCCAGACATGTCAAGACAGAATAAGAGCTGGCTTCTTAATTTCCTCTTCTGAAAATGTGAACTCTGTAAATATACCCAATCTCATCTTCGGTGTCCTTGGCACATAGTCAACTAGATTAAGATCCTTTGGCCCTAGCAAACCACAGCAATGTTCAAAGCTAAGGGAAATCTAATTATCATACAGATTAAATATGAAAAGAGAGATGGGAGTAATAGGTAAAGATATAAGAAAAAAAGGGAAGAGCATAAAAGAAGGAATGGGAGGAAAGTCTCCATGAAAGGGGGTCAGAGTAGATTAAGCAAAGACTCAAATGTATCCTTCTAGAGCAATAACAGCACTACAGAAGCAAGCAAAGGTGCTAGGAAAGGAAAAGAACCTAGGTCAGAGGACATGAAACAAACAGCATGATGAAGGAAACAGTGCAAACAAAATGGTCACAGTAGCAACAGCTTTATGCAAACAAAAACACATTACCATGATTATAGAAATAAAGAAGATTTAAGAAAAGAAAAATTTCAAAAAAGCAAGTCTGGTTTTACTTGAAGTACTTATACTTAGAACAAGACAGTGTTTGTGACAAGTTGTGGAATGGTTACACTTGACTGAACTTCACATTTTGGATTTTATCTCTTGTTCTCTCCCCTCCCTTATTATAGCTTTTTGTGAGATCTGGATAGATACAGTTTCAAACAATGCCCCTTTTCTATTATAGTATCTAAAAAAAAAGTCAAAGAATAAGCTAAGTTGCTTAACAATTTTTTTTTATCAACAGTATCTTACCTTTATTATTGTAGACATCTAAGTAATTAGGTGCCGAAAAAATTGTTATTAATGAAGGGAACCCTGTAGTTTGACTTTTTCTGTACATTCTATAGCTGCAAAACAAATAGCTTAATATGCATCGTAAAGCATCAATCATGGTTACTAAGTTTGATTTGTATTTAAGGTGTTAATTTGGGTCAGGGAAACAGAACTCTTACCCTGCATCTTGAGCTTCATGAGCTCTAATAATCGATAACAAATTATTGTTTTGCAAAAATTCACACACTGCTGGATAGCTGTAGGGGGGAAAAGAATAAATTAAGTAAAACAATGCTTTTCTATATGAAGTATATGTTATTTTGAATGAAAATGTTGGAGTTTTCCCCCTTACTTATAAAAATAAGAACATCCTCGAACTGTATTATGACTAAAATGCTCCTGTGATTTTTCATTTCCAAAATCTTCAGATGGATCAGACCATAGCAAGTCACACATTGGTCCAAATGCAGGTGGCTCTTTGAATCTATCTAACTGTCAAAGAAACAAAGAACAGAAATAACTTGTCAAAAAGTAAGGTGAGAACAGACAAGGGAAGATGGTACTTTGAATACTGTGCATATTGCATTGTCCTGAATAATGAAAAAAATTTTCCTTAAAATATCAATCTATTAAATTTCACCATTACCTAATCTTTGCAATGAAGTCTAAAGTTTCTACTCTCTCCACAGTAAAGTACTCTAAATAGAAATCCATACTGAAATGAAAATATATACTCACTCTCCTAATATCATCCAGTGTGTGTATTTCTGGTGAAAGTCCACCATGAACACAAAGAAACTGTTGGTTTAAAAGTGCAGCAAGAGGCAGGCTATCAAAAGCTTCCATACATGCCTCATAGACCCTTTCTGAATATTTAATTTTACCTAGAAAAAGAAAATGAAATAACTGAAAATTATATGATTCGTTATTAATAAAACAAATATTAAACTTACTATTAAAACTAAAACTAAAGCAAGAACACTATAGAGACAGGAAACAGAAGTTGTAGCCACAGATTAAGAGTGGCTGAAAAAACGACTGTATCAAAAGACAGGAAAGAAGGATTTTATGGAGTGATGTCTACTGTAGTGGTAAGAAATTTAAATGCATCTGTCAAATTCTCAATTCCGAACAGAACAAAAAGGGAATTTTACTGTATAGAAACAAGAAAGGAGGGAGGAAGGGCAAAAACATTCCTTTGGAAGAATCATGCTATCAGTCTGATTAAGGTAAAGTGTTTGTTCTCTCAAAAATAATTTTGAGTATGTAGCAGTTATCAAATATGCTAAACAGAAAAAAAATCAAATCTTTAAAAACCAGTTCAACTGTAAAGCAAGTAAGGTGAAATCAGAGCAATATTTGAGGTTAGCATAGTTTTAATCTTTATTGCTGAGCCAATGACTATTCCTATCAGGGGCGAGATTATACTATAATAATTACAACAAATTGAAGTCTTATACAATTAAAGTAAATAAAATAGAACATTATAGTCATATATTGGATGCCAATAAATTGCTCTCTTGTATATTGAAAGCTTAACAGTAAAATAGATAGGAGTTGGCAGGAAGCCAACTCAGAAATACCAGAAAGTTTAAAACCGCCCAAAACAAAAACCAACATACTTTACCTCAACAAAAAACTGTCATTTACTTTCAAGGAAACATGTACATTGTTTTATACCTTTAAATTATTATTATTTTGCTCTGTTTTGCTTTTAAAATTCTTCAGTATTTTATGGTTTTGATGGGATTTTGATAGGTGGTTCATTAACTACCTCTGCAAAACATAGTTTCTATACTCAAATATGTTGCTGTTGTTGGCTATGCGGTCAAGTAAGATCTGTCTCATAGCTAACCCTACAGCACGTTTTCAGAGGCTGTAAACGGCAAAGATCAGGGATGAAGGTTGGGGAGGAGACTGCTCATCTTTCTCCTGCAAGCGGCTGGTGGATTCACATCTCGTGCCCCTGGGTTAGCAGCACAAATCCTTACCTAGCAGTCTACCAGTGCTCAGGATAAGAAAATCTATGTTCAGCAACCAAAGGTTCAAAACTAGTGGTCTACTAATATGACTATGGTTTAATAAAAAGTTTAATTTGATTACTTTTAGGTCAAGCCATGTATTTTTAAGTCTCATTCATTTACATTATCTGCTCTGAAGTTGTGAGTTGCCTTCTTTGTCATTAACCATCATTATTTTACTTAAGTCTCTACAATTGGGATCTTTATTGGGTCATGTTTTGGGACTCAGTAAATCTGAAATTATTTTTACTTTTAGAGCTCTTAAGAATTAAGAGTCATGAATATTAACGATCACATGGGTATAAGCTATAAAGAAGTTAAATACAGAGATATATATACACCCCCCCCCCAAAAAAAAGTGTTTATAGCTCCTATATTCACTCACCTATTGCCACTGAGTCAGAACCAACCAACTCATAAGTGACCCTCCAGCAGGTTTCTAGGCTGTAAATTATATGGGAAGAGACTGTCCACCTTTCTCGCATATTGATGCTAGAAGATTTAAACTGATGGAGAGGTGTGACATTTGAGTTGGCAGCCCAATTCTCTACAGACTATACACTACTAGAGCTCCATTAACGAATATATTGTTGCTGGCTGTGTACCATTAAGTTGGAAGTGACTCATAACTGACTCCTCAGTGGGTTTTCAGAGGCAGTTAATAACACAGGAGGAGACTGCTGACCCTTCTAAGCAATGTTATAATAACTGAGGTGGAGGTAAGGGTGGGGTTAAGCAGAAAGGAAGAAATACTGTAGGTAAGAATTTCAAGTCATAAACAGCATGTTTTAGGAGCCTTAGTGACATAGTAGGGAGCTCTGGTGGCCTAGTGGTAAGAGTCTGGACTACATCTCCAAAGACACGTTTCAAATCTACCAGCTGCTCCACAGCAGGATGGGCAATCTCCCCCAGTGCAATTACTGCCTCTGAAAACCCACAGGAGGGTCAGAAGGGTAGTTTCTGACTTGAAAGCACACAACAACAACAACAACAGTAACAGAGTGGTTAAAGACTCAGCTGCTAATCAAATGGTTGGCAGTTTAAACCCATCAGTTACTAAACCAGAGTATGATATGGCAACTTTAGAAATTTCATGGACTGGTTCTACTATACCCTATAGGGAGCTCTGATGGCATAGTGTTAAGAAGCTATGCTGCAATACCAAAAGCATGTGGTTCAAATTTACCAGCTGCTCCACAGGAAAAAGATGGGCAATCTCGTCCTGTGTGATTTACTGCCTGTGAAAACCCGCTGGAGAGTCAGCCATGAGTTGGTTCCAACTCGATGAAATACAACATTCCCTACAGGGTTACTACAGGTCTTATGATGATGAGTTAGGCAACCATAACAAAAGCAATTTTTTCTTAGTTTTTATTCTTCCTTTAGGAAAAAGAATTTTAGTATTTTTACACTGACTGTAACAAATGAAGTTAAATATATCAGAGATGATGAAGATGGTGCAAGATAGGGCAAAGTTCAGATTAGTTGTTCATTGGGTCTCTAGAAGTTGTAGTCAATTTGACAGCACATAACAACACATTAAGAGTTAAATTGCCACAGTTCGATTCCACCAGATGCTCTGCCGGGGAAGGAGGGGCAATCTCCTCCTGTACCAGTCAGATCTGATTTGACGGTACACGCACACAAAAATCATAAAATAAAATAAATATTAAAAAAAAAAGAAAGAGTTAAATTGCACAGTGAAATAAAAATTTCTGAACTAAATGCTAATAAACATATAGCATTCCTGATATTCTGCAAAGCTTTATACCTCTAGACATAAAAAAAAAATCTATTCTTACATCTTGCATTATAAAGTCTTTGTAACTTTGACTAAGCACATCATCACTCTGAAAGAACACCAAGCAAATAAAATACACTTCTCCTGGAAATACTCACATTCCTGCTTAAAGGTAAAATATTCAGTAAGGTGTCTGCATTCATGGTTGCCTCTCAGAAGAAATAATGTGCTTGGGTACAGAATCTTCAGGACCCATAAATATAAGACACACTGCAAAAAGAAAATGCTTTTGTGAATTATCTTCTGTTTAGTGTTAGATTTTTACTGTTTTATCTAAACTTAACACTCTAGGTACTTTAATATTTTATTCACTTCTGCTTTTCTTTTAAATTTATTATTAATTTTAATAAAAATTTACAGCAACTTCGGATTTCCATTCATTTGTTGCACTTTCCTCCCTGCCCACCCCTCTCCCCCAGTTCACTCTGCTCTTTGAAAAGTAAAAGAAAAATTCTTTCACTGTTACACAATCCCTCCCCTCAAATGCACTCCACTATGCAGCCTTCGTTCTGGACTCCTGTCATGACAATAATACCTAACCACGTATCCCTTTTAAACAGTTCTCTCCCTCATCTGTTTCAATGCAGTATGTATAATTTATCCCATCTTTCTCAGTCTCCCTCTAACCCCTATGTCAGTCCCATTTTACAACAGTGGCACTATGCAGTATTTGTCCTTTTGTGACTGAGATACTTCATTTAGCATAATTTCCTCCAGGGTCACTCATTTTGTATAGTATTTGATGAGTTCCTTGTTTTTCAATGCAGCATAGTATTTCATGGTGTGAATATACCTCAGCGTCTCTATTCATTTGTTTGTTGATGAGCACTTAGGTTGTTTCCAACTCTTTGCAATTGTGAACAAAGCTGCGATAAACATGGGTCTGCTTGGGTGGTGGTTATGGTTTCTTTAGGATATATTCCCAGTAGAGGAATTGCTGTATTAAATGGTATTTCTTTTTGAGAAAGGGCCATACAGCCTTCCATAGTGGTTGCACCATTTTACACTGCCACCAACAGTGAATAAGCGTTCAAGTTACTCCACAACCTCACCAGCATTTGTTGTTTGCTATTCTGTTAAATTTTGCTATTCTTACTAGGGTGAGATGACATCTCATAGTTGTTCTGCACTTCTGCTTTTCTACTACTGAAAAAATAACTAGCAAGTAATGTTCTAACAGCAAGAAATACACGAGCAATAAATGCTTGTTAAATTAACGAGACAAATAATCTATTTAATTATTACAGATTTACAAAATGCTCATTATAAAAACAATTACCAAACTGGCATGTCCTCTTTAATTAATTTTTAAAAATGTTAAAAAATTGCAGCTAATAATTACGAATTACTTATAATGTGCCAAACACTAAATCCCATCAATTATTCCTCAATCTGGAAGCATTTAATATTATCATTATTTTACAAAATAAAGAAATTGGAACAGAGACCAATTAAGTAACTCTTTCAAAGTCACAAAACTCTTAAGTAATGAAGTCAGGATTTTACTCTCAATCTTTATCATACTGGTCTAATAAGGATAATGGTCTCAATGTTACACTGTTTTTGTTAATTCCTAGTTATAAATACTGTCTTACATAAAGTAGAAACCTATTACATAAACAGGTTTTAAGAAAAATATTTTAAATAAAGAATATTTAAAAATTGTGCAGCAGAGAAACTTACATCAACATATGCTTTGCTATGAATGAATATGACCAAAGACACAGACAGACTCATGTTTCATTTGTTTAAAAAAAGAAAAAGACTATTTTGTTTGGAAATATGTATGGCATATACAAGCATTTATAAAATGAAATAAACTTTATATTGAAAATTTTTACATACATTATATATAGAACTGGATTTAACAGTTATATAGAAATGTGTTAACTATTTACACCTTAGTTCACAAGAAAAAAGAAAAGAAACAATAATATTTAATTCATAATATTGAGTCATATTTAACCCAACATTCTTCTATTGTTTATGTTGATTGTTTTCTTTTCATAACAAAATGTATTAAGTGAGTCAGCTACACATTACAGTTCAATATAACAATGATTCAATACGCATAAGCATGCTTAATTACTAACCAAATGTCCTATATGTGTCAAATTATACTGGCTTTCTTGAAACTATGATATAGTTCAAGGAAGATGGTCGAACTGGGGGGCAAGGGTGAAAATGAAAAAAGAATGGAAAGAACAGCTCTCAAAAATCTCACTGCTATTAGGCTGAATCCAACTCAGCAATCTTCCAATAGGTTTCTGAGGCTGTAAATCTTTACGGGGGGGCTGCCCACCTTTTTCCCCACAGAGTGCCTAATGGATTCAAACCACCAACCTTCTGGTTAGCAGGACGACATGTTACACACTAGACCACCACAGAAAGAACAACTCAGGATAATAAAATTCCTAATGGAAGCAGGCAAGACAGCCTGAACTCCCTTCCCAATAGAAAGCATACCTTGGAAAAGAACTTATGTTGAAAACACTCAAAAGGGGGATCTGAAAAGAGGAACCCACAAAAAATCCACCAGGTATGTATCAATATCTACTGAGTGAGGTGCTTAAGAGTTCACAAAGAGGTGTTTAAGAGAACATAGCCTTGGAATAGCACTGCCTAGGTATACCATTTATGAATAGTTAAGTTGACTGTGACCTTGCAGAGTTATTAAACCTCTTTAAATCTCAGTTTCCTCATCTATAGAATGAGTAAAGTAACACTACAGCCCTGCTGGGAGGATTAATCAATACGTATTAAGGGCTTAGAATATGGTTGGCATACATTACATATTCAAAATAATATTTATTAAAAATATACAGGGGTAAAGCATACATCCAGTGTATCGATGTCTAGAATCTGGGAGATATTCAAAGATATATATATGAATAGTAGAGTTCACAGAAGTTATTGTTTATAATGGGAAAAACTGAGAGCATTCTAAGTTTCTAAAAATAAGAGTTTGATTAATTATGTTTCATTAAGTTGTTGGAATGAATACAAGACAGATAATAAAAATGCTGCTGTAGATTTATATTTGCTAATTCAGAAAGACATTCACAACTGCAGGGATGTATGAAAAATGAAAGTTCTAGAAAAATATTATATAATTTGGTTCTGTTTTTATTTTTTAAAAGAGATGCATACTTTAGAAAATACAGACTTGAATATTTACAGTATTTTACTCATGTATTTACAACAAAGGAGCAAAAACAATTATATACTATTAAACGATAATGAACAGGTTATTTTTATTGCCTCCTTTTTACAACAAATACTTTAAATATACACAAAGATTCTATTTGGATCTTAGTTACTAAAGAGAAACTCTAAAGCATAAACAATAAAGATATTAAAATATGCTTTTTTATTTAAAGGGAATTCAATTAGTCTTTTTTCACATGGATTAATGTTCTAAAACACAAGATGGAAGAGTAGTGCTACTAACTCCTTTGGACCGCTGGGTTATTAGGCAGGCAACAGAGACCTCTCAATCTGCTCATTATTTTCACTGGGGGGGAAAATGGTAATTATATCATTAAATTCAATCAAAATATAAACAGAGAATACAAAGAAAAAAACTGGTTTGAAACATAGAAGAGAAAGAAATAGTGGCTTAAAAAACACACAAGCAAATGAACTCAAAATAGAAGAGGTTTTAAAGAAAAACCCAACACAAGTACTTGAAGCAACTTATTTTACTAGAAATTAATGGACATCATCTATGTTAACATGTAAGAGCAAAACAAATGACAAGGGACGTTCATTACCTCTATACTAAAATATCCTCTGTCCACATAATCGCCAAGAAAAAGGTAGCGTGCATTAGCAGGTGATCCTCCCACTTCAAAAAGTTTCATCAGATCAAAAAATTGGCCATGGATGTCACCACACACTGAAACAAGAAGATTATGAGATATAAAATGAACTCTGAAATAACATATTTTACTTTAATTCTAATTTCTTTAAGATATACTATAAATGTTATCGATGTTATCAAAGGAAATAATCTATGAATCATTACAATAAGGATGAACCAATTGTTCATGTGTTCAAGATCTGAAACCAAGATAAAGTAGTCCATCTTGGAGTTCAAAGACCAAAATCTGCAGTCAGGGATAATTTGTTGTCTCAATTATAAAACTCCTCTACCTTAAACCAAGTGTATGTTCAAGTTTTAGGATGACAAATTATAACTGTGGCAATAAAATTTCCATTTGAATGGAACAGTCATTTTTTTGTAATTTAAATGACATTTAAGTATTTGTCCTTAATGACTGAAAGCAAAGTGAGTAGTTGATACAGTAAACAGAAATACACCCAACAGAACTGAGAATCTTTTTTTTCTTTATTATTTTTGTGTGAGTGTACCGTCAAATCAGATCTGACTGGTACAGGAGGAGATTGTCCCTCCTTCCCCGGCAGAGCATCTGGTGAGAACTGAGAATCTTTTACAAAAGTATATTAGAACAACTTCCGAACTTCGATTATTTGCTCACTGGAGAGGCAAAAATAATAAAATTATAAAAAATAATTAAAAAATTCAAGATAATGACCATATAATATTAATTTAGTACAAGTCATAATCTCAAATGGAAACTCATTGCTGTTTAGTGGGAACCAATTCACATCTGACCGTCTATTGGTTGGGTTTCTGAGGCTGTAAATCACACAAGAGGTGACTGCCCATCTTTCTCCCTCAGAACACTAGGTGGATTCAAACTGTCAGAGAAACACATGCTTTCTAACAGCAGTGCAAGTCTCTACAGACTGTACTTCCAGAGCCTCCAAAGAGTGTTAGGATATAAAAGAGGAAAATGCTTTATATTGAGACGTCATTTTATAAAAATCATAATCATACCATAAATAATTATACCTGTTATTGGAGCTTCTACTTCTATCATGGTTTTCTCTCTCTGACGGATTGCAGGACTCTCATTGATAATTCTAAGTGCAATTTCTTCGTCTACTCGACCTTCTTTTACTAAGTGATTCTTCAGAACATCAACTCTGGGTAGCCCATCCATATCAAATACTTCTTCAGATGTCAAGCGATGTGTTGGGGGGAAAGGGACGGCTGAAATGTTTGTAATTAATGAAAAGAGAAATCACTATTGACATAGCAATACGAAATTACTTGAAAGATCTAGAGAAATATGAGCAAACATTGAAAAGCAGGATTTTTTCCTTTCTGGTCATTTGCTGGATACAGAGGCATTCAATATATAAAGTGCAGAAGAGAGTAATTTTTTGTTAAGTTGCATGTGTTGTTGTTATTATGTGCCGTCGAGTCATTTGCGTCTCATAGCGACCCTATGCACAACAGGCCTAAACCCTGCTCTATCCTGTGCCAACCGCACTGCCTCTGACACACCCATCCTGATTACCCCAGTCACCGAATCAATCCATCTCATAGAGGGTCTTCCCCTCCTGCGCCATCCCTCCACCCTCCCAAGCATGATGTCCCACCCGTCCCTCCTGGCAACATGTCCAAAGTATGTCAGATGAAGCCCCAGAATCCTTGCCTCCAAGGAGTTGCTTGGTTTAATCCACTCCAAGATGAATCTGTTTGTTTTCCTGGCAGTCCATGGCACATTCAGTACTCTTCTCCAGCACCACAGCTCAAAGGCATCCACTCTCCTTCTGTCCTCCCTAGTCATTGTCCAACTCTCTGATACATAACAAGCGATTGCAAAGACCATGGCCTGCATCAGGCGCACCTTAGTCTCCAGAGAGACACTGTTGCTCTTGAGTACTTTAGAGAGGTCCCTAATATAGAAACATGTTTTTTATTGAGATTAAAGGAATGAATTGTCTCATAAAATTGAAAGTTTTCTCCAGATTAAGTCTTTTTTTGTAAGCAAAACATTTTTTGGCAGAGCTTAGAAAATGTATATTTCTTTTCACCTTAAATGTCTCTCTCTCTCACACACACCCCCAACCCCCTAAAAATAACAATAGTTTACCACTACAGAAGTTTGAATGTTAAGGTGTTTCGTTACTTTATTAATAAACAAAACCCCAAGCTCACAGCCACTGGATTCCAATTCATACTGACCCTAATAGAACAGAGTAATAAGAACTGTCTCATATGGTTCCTAAGGTTTTAAACTTTATGGAAGCAGACTGCCACATCTTTCTCTAGGGGGAACAACTGGTGCGTTTGAAACACCAACCTTTTGGCTAGTAGCTGGGTTGTTTTACTCACTGTACCACCAGTTCCTTATTTTCCTGGTAAGGACATTAAAAATTTTTTATCATTGTGAAAATAAATTTTTATTGATAGAGATGAAATAGCCAAATACTTTTGGGTTGACAACACAACTCCCTACCCACTAGTTAGTAATTTAGAAATACCATTTTTTAAAGGAATTTTTAAATTTATTAATTTTAATGAAAGTTTACAGACTTAGGATTTCCAGTCATTCACTGTTGCACTTCTCTCCCTGCCCACCCCTTCCCCCCAAATATTCTCCTTGATAAGCAAAAGAAAAACTCTTTCCTTGTTATGCAATCCCTCCCCCCCAAGTTCACTCCACTATGCAGCCTTCAGTCTGGACTTCTGTAATAACGCGAATACTCATTCATATATTCCTTTTAAAAAGATCTCTCCCTCATCTGTTTCAAAGCAATATACATCATTCCTCTTCTCCTTTTCTGTCTTCCCTTAACCATGTCAGACCTGTTTTACAGCAGTGGCACCATGCAATATTTATCCTTTTGTGACTGTGATATTTCACACAGCATAATGTCCTTCAGGGTCATCCATTTTTTATAATACTTAATGAGTTCCTTGTTTTTCAATGCAGCATAGTATTCCACTGTGTGAATATACCAGAGCTTCTCTATCCATTCGTTTGTTGATGGACACTTGGGTTGTTTCCAGCTCTTTGCTATTGCAAACAAAGCAGCAATAAACATGGGTGTGCATATATCTACTTGGGTAGTGGTGATGGTTTCTTTAAGGGTAAATTCCCAGCAGTGGAACGGCTGGGTCAAAATGGTATTTCTATTTTCAACTTTTTGAGAAACTGCCGTACTGCCTTCCATAGTGGTTTCACCATTTTACATTCCTACCAGCAGTGAATAAGGGTTCCAGTTTCTCCACAACCTTGCCAGTATTTGATGTTTGCTGTTCTGTTAAATTTTGCTATTCTTACTGGAGTGAGATGATAATCTCATGGTTGTTTTCATTTACATCTCAGAGCTAGGGATTTTGAACATTTCTTCTTGTGTTTGTTAGCCATCTGAATGTCTTCATTGGTGAATCGTCTGTTCATCTCCTGTGCCCATTTTTCAAATGGATTATTTACCTTTATCTTGTTGTGGAGCAAGGATTTTAAAAAAAAATTCCACTTTTACATTTCCTGCTCTTCCAGTTTTTTCCTTTTGTATTTTCAGACTATTTTCCCTGCTATTCTGTATTGTGAAAAGAAAAACTCAGAACCATGTCAATAGCTAACAACTCTAATGACTAACAATGTAGGAGACTGTTATTGTTAGGTGTCATCTTGCCAACTAAGATGTCTAGTGATCCCACGAACAACAGATCAAGACCCTGCCCTATTCTATGCCATCTTTACAACTTCTGCCATACTCAAGGTCATTTGCAGTCCCTGTTGCTGATTGCCTTCAAGTCAAGCACAACTCATATCAACACTGAAGAAAAGGCCTGAAGCCCCTCTACAACTATCAACATTTATCAAAGTCCATTTCACTAAGGGTCTTTCTTCTCTTTTACTGACCTACTTTCCCCCACATGATGTCCTTTCCCAAGAACTGGTGCCTCCTGACAACAAGCTCAACATATGTGAAACAGAGTTCTACCATCCTTGCCCCTAGGAAAATCTTGGTTGCACTTCCTCTAAAACACATTTGTTTGTTCTTCAGATAGCTTATGCGATATTCAAGACTCTTATCCAATATAATTTAAAGGCTTATGTCTTCTTCATTATTCAACTTTCACATGCATATAAATGCACTTGAAAAAAATACCAAGGTTTGGGTCAAGAACACCTTTGTCTTAAAAACTGACATCTTTACTCTTCAGCACTTTCAAGAGGTCCTTCATAGCAGATTTGCCTAATACTACACATCTTTTTATTTCTTGACTTCTGCTACCATGGGTGTTGATTGTGAATCCAGGTAATATTAGATTGCTGACAACTTTAATCTTTTCATCTATCATGATGTTGTCTACTGGCCCAGTTGTAAGAATTTTTGTTTTTATGCTAAGCAATAAGCAATAATGCATACTGAAGGCTGTAGTTTTTGATCTTCAAGAAATACTTCAAGAGGCCTTCACTTTCTGTAAGCAAGGTTGTATTATCTGCACAAGACGGTTGTTGAGTCATCTTCCTTCAATGTTAAGGGCACTTTTCCCCCACATAATACCTTCTCAAATTATCTGCTCACCACAAAGAATGAAAAAGGATGGGAAAAAGATACAACGTTGATACACACCTTTCCTGATTTTAAACCATGTGTCATTTCTTGTTCTGTTTGAATAACCCATTCTTGTCTATGTACAGATTTTGCATACATACAAAAAGTGTTCTGGAATTCTATTGTATTCTTCTCAATGTTTTCCATAATTTATTGTGACCATATGCAAAGTCATATGCACTCAATAAAACAAAGGTAAATTTTTATTTATTTATACTAATTTATTTACAAATTTGAATACATTCTTTTTCAGACTAGATTCTTCCAATTTTCCTCACCTTCTCCATCAAATTGTACAACTCCATGATTATTCACAAACACCCCCGCCCCACACATCCTCATCCCTCTGCTTCCACCCTCTCCTTGGATACAAGTAAATCTTTTTTCTATATTCTCAGTTTTCAGCTAGGATCCATCTGACATCAGCAATAATAGCCCTCACTCAAGTACCTCTTACAAAACCAGCTGAAATTTCCAGCAGTTCTCTGTGAATGTACTATTCCAATTGTTTTTTAGTCTTCAGCAAGATTTTACTTGCAAGTGGTACTCAATTTAATGTTCAATAATTTCTTCACTGTATTGATTAACCAATTTTTAGAATGAGAACAAATAGGAATCTCCAGTGGTTTGTCCAGGTAGCTGCCTTTCAAGTTTTCTAGCACAGGTGACTGAGTACAATCAGGACTGTATCTGTTTGTTAAAGCACCTCAATTGTTATTCCATCAATTCCTAGGACCTTTTTTTTTTTACAATGCTTTCAAGTGCATCTTGAACTTTCTTCCATACGTTAGTGATTGAGACCATTTGCTACTTTTGGAAATGGTTCAGCAACAATGCAGGGTTAGAACTATCTACATAACTACAAAATCACAGTAATAGCACCCAAATTATCAGTATTAGAAAACTTTATTTAGCAATACAACAGTTTTGACCAAACTGTTCTCTTTAAAAATTTCTGTTCATACAAGTTCTGACATGAACAGTTTTATGTGTATATTTACAATGAATCAGTAACAATCATCCAGTATTTTCACTCATATTTAATGACGGGTTACAAAAAAAGGCCTTAAATTTAAGTTTTTATTTAAGAAGTTGGAAAAGTAAATCAGGGATACAGACTGACTGAGGACTGAGGGAGTATGGGGGTAGAAATGTTCTAAGATCTATGACTCCATCTTTAAACAAAGGCTGAAAACGATTATCCCTGTAATGTCTTCTAACACCTGAGCTAGCTAGGTGAAAGAACGTTAAAATATCATTGAGATTCTTTGACAACTATTCAAAATAAAGTCTATCCTGCCATGTGCTTCTAGATTTTGCTCTTTATTTCTTTACTTCACTATGTCTCATTCATCATACTCTCTCTCTCTCTCTCTCTCACACACACACACACACACACACACACGTTTTGGTTGCTTTCAAGACTGCAGAGATTTAAGTATGTTTATCTGCTCAAAGACAAGACCCAATAGAACTTAGAGATAAAAGAAACAGAGTAGCCATAGGTACTCTTCTCCATTTCCTATCACCAAAAAGCTGTCTTCAACTTTGATTTTCTTGAAAAACATCACTTTCTCATAATTTCAAAGCAGACAGATCTTTTAAACAAAGAAATAATCAAACAAACAAACAAAGTGGATCTTTTAAAATCCCCATACCATACTAGTCTCAGTAATGTAGACTTTAGTTTTCTTCTGGCTTCCCACAGGCACTTCCACGTCATCACTCTGCTGAGGAAGAAAATGTTTCCCTTTTTAAGGTTCATACCTCTAGCTTCATATCATTTTATTTACCACCATGAAATTAATTTTGATTCATAGCAACCCCCAATCATGTTTCCAAGGCTATAAATCTTTATAGGAGGAGACTGCTCATCTTTCCCCCTGGCAGCAGCTGATCGATTTGTACTGCTGACCTTTTGGTCAGCAACCCGAGATGTTACAAACTACATCATCAGGGCTTCTACTTTCTCTCTACTATCTACTAAACTCCTACTCATCTCGCATATTCATCCTAAACTCATGTTCTTCACTCACAAGTGTTTTATGTCCCACCATTATTCATGACCCATCCAAAGCTTAGGAACGGAGGTTTGTATTCAACTCCAATTTTCCACACAGCCTTGGCCACAGAACTCTAATCTCTTTACATGATCCCTTTGATATCCGATTTTCCACCGTGTCAAGAACTTTCTCAGCTCCTTATCAATCCTTTCTGACCACCATTACTTTCTAAAATTTTGAAGTTGTTCTACCATCCACTCAAGTTTTAAAATAGCATGTGAACTGTATTGTTCCTTTGTCCCTCTACAGTTTGTTAGGCACATTTCCAATATTCTGATAAATTAGTACCCAAACGTAGGTATTTTGAAATCATCAAAAAGGTCCAATGATAATTCTATTCATGTTCATCTTTTGTTGGCTGGCCCTTGACACTCTCTAGCAATTCCTCTACATGGTTTAATCCTTGTCCTTTCCTGTTTTTCTCAATGGGCATTTCATATGGTTACATCATCCTTGAGCAATTCACACATCTTATCTCTTACTCAGCAGTCAATGAGAACTATGAATCTAATTAATGAGAAAATTAAGGTCTTCAAGCCCCAAAATTCACTCCTTCTCCAAAGCTATAACTTTTATTTTCACTTCTGTGATTATTCTCACATTTTAAAATATTTTTTTAATTCATCCATTGTTGCACATTTTCTTCCCTCCCTCTTCCTTCCCTTCCCCTCCCCCAGTCCACATTACAATGCACCTCTTATTCCAGAATGCTGTCATACAGGTAATGCCCCAGCCATATATTCCTTTCACTTTCTTGTCCCTCTTCATCCACAGTATTTACCTTTACTTCTATCTCCCCATCTCAGTGAAGAAATAATTCCTCCAATAGTGAGCATTTTCACCTGAATAACATTGCCCCACTTCCTTACCTCAGCCACCTGCCTTCTACCTATGGCTACTCTGTTTCTTTTATCTCTAATCTCTATTGGGTCTTTCCTTTGAGCAGATAAACATACTTAAATCTCTGCAGTCTTGAAAGCAACCAAAACAAGTAGCTCTTCTTTTGTATCCCTATACCCTATTTATTTAACTCATTGCCATGAAGTCAGAACTGACTTATAGGAGGTCCTCCAGCGGGTCTTCAGAAGCTCTAAATAACAGGAGACTGTCCATCTTTCTTCCACAGAGCAGCTGATGGAGTCAGACCACTGCTTTATGCTGTTGTTCTTATGTGCCATCAAGTCGCTGCTGACTCATCGTGACCCTATATGTGTAACAGTTCTGAACCCTGCTCTATCCTGAGCCATCTACTCTATCCCACTTCCTCCATCACTGAGTCAATCCATCTCATCCAGGGTCTTCCTCTTTTGCACTGTCCCTCCACCCTCCCAAGCACAGTCTCCCTCTCCAAGGACTGACCCCTCCTTGCGGCATGCCTAAAGTATGTCAGAGGAAGCTTCAGAATCCTTGCCTCCAAGGAGCAGCCTGGTTTCACCCTCTTTAGGACAAATCTGTTTGTTCTCTTAGCAGTCCATGGTATATTCAATATTCTTCGACAGCACCACAACTCAAAGGCATCAATCATCCTTCTATCATTCTTAGTCACTGTCCAGCTCTCTGGTGCACAGCAAGTAATTGTGGAGACCATGGTCTGGATCAGGTTCACCTTAAGTCTTCAGACTGACATCTTTGCCCTTCTGTACTCTGGAGATGTCCTTGACAGCCGAGTTTTCCAAGGCAATTCTTTTGATTTTCTGGCTGCTGGTACCAAGAATGTTGATGATGGAGCCAAGCAAACTAAAGCTGTTAACAATCTCAATCTCTTCACCTATCATGATGCCGCCAATCAGCCTGGAGGGGAGAATCTTTGTTTTCTTGATACTGAGCTTCAATCCATACTGAAGAAGGCAGTCCTTGACCTACTGCAGCAAGTGCTTTAGGTAAATTTCTGCCATTTTTACCCTTTATTTTTATAAATGAATCTATATCATTATCTTCATTTCCCACCTTTAATCCATTTCTCTCAATTCATATACGGTTTCTGTTCTCAGTCTACTTTGGAACTCTCATAACTCTTAGGCTCTTGAAATCACATCAAGATTTCCTCCTACTTCTCTGGTCATACCTGACTAAACTATTTAATGAACTCTAGTCCTTTTCCTGATTTTTAAATAACTGCAATCTAGAATTCATGCAATCTTTAATTTTCATCTGTCAGTATGCCCTTGGCTCTCTTCTCTAGTACTCTGAATTAATTCTATAATATTCAAAGCTTCACCTATTGTCTTTATCTTGAGCACTCAAAAATCACTCCAGTGCATATCTGTGGGAAGCCAAATTTCATACCAAATATTATATGATAAACTATACACTCACTCAGGAATTGAAGGAATCACAAAATTTTAAGTTGGAATTCTTCTTGTGACAGATGACAGGATATGAGCTGTTTCCTGCAGACAAGAGACAGCTAGGGTCCCCCTGAGGGAGTGTTAATACATGTGAAATATTTCCTTCCTGGCAATAGAGAAAAATTTGGCTTCCTTTACAATAGAATTCTCTTTATGATTTGCTTCTCCTAACTCTCAATAAATACACAGATAGAAAAAAAAAAAAAAGAAAAAAAATACAGATAGGTGTGGCTTGTGGTGCTTCATTTGATTCAAATTGCTGCCCTGTTTTTTTATGCTGTTTTATTTTATTCTTGGTGTTTTGTCTTGCATTAATTATTAATATACTTTACCCTCGGTCTGCAACACATATCTCAACCTCTAACTTTAATCCACACTCAACTGTCAAGTATCTTTAGTTCACTGTTGCACAGATAGCTCAAACTTAATAGGCCTAAGATGAAAGAGATGGTCTTTAAAGTCAATACATTTATCCAACTAATCTGGGAACAACCCTAGATGTCTCCCTCATCTCCATCCGACATAGCCAATAGGTCTTTTTCTTTTTGTTATTTTATTATTTTTGTGTGCGTGTACCGTCAAATCAGATCTGACTGGTACAGGAGGAGATTGCCCCTCCTTCCCCGGCAGAGCATCTGGTGGATTTGAACCGTGGGCCTCTGGGATTGTAGCTGCAGCTCCTTGCCACTAGGCCACCAGAGCTCCCCTAGCCAATAGGTCTTATATAACTTACTGACGTTTTGATTCTTTGGGCCTCAGATCTACTGAATCAAAGCTTTATTATTTTTTTTACCCTACAACTACAGCAATATTCAGTTTTGTCTATGTGCTACAATATTTAGAAGGTATTAGAAAATTCAAACTTCAATAATCTGTTGTCTTCATTAAATACAATTTTTACACCTTAAAATGTGGTATATGAGATCCCTTGTGATCTTAACCATGTCTACTTTCCACACTCCATCTTACTACTACTTCATACAGGCTGGAAAACAATCTTCCAGATACTTTTAATTTCTTAAATGTTGCCTGGAAAATTTTCTTCTAGTAATTCTTCCACAACTTTCCAGATGTCTTTACCTGCTTCTTCCTGTTCTGGGATTCTGATTATGTGCATGTTATTCCTCTTGATGGCATCCCGTATTATTATTAAGCTTTCTTCTTTTTCCTTCCTTTTTGATTCTGCTCTGCAGATCAGTGGTGAAAATTCTATTATCTATATAGCTGGTTCTGTGTTCAAGCTCTTCAACTCTGTTCATATGTCCCTCCCAACATGTTGACAGCATCTGAAACATTGATCCTCATATTCTGGATTGTGGTTTATGTTTTTCCAGAGCCTCTAAGCCTCATCTGTTTTATCTGCAATGTCTTTTTAAGTTCCTCTTGGTCTTTGATTTCAGTTCTCTAATTCTTCAAGTTTGTCTTTTACCCATTGAAAATAGTCAATCATTGTTCTTTTGAATTCTGTGTCAGAAAGTTCCATCAGACTTTCTGGCTTCAGGAAATCCACTGATACTGTGTCACTTTTTTTTTGGGGGGGGTGGATTACATCTTGTTTTGGGTTTGTATAGGGTGTGAGGTAGTCTGCTTCTTTTTTTTTTTAAATTATATTTTATTAATTTTCATAAACATTTACAGAGATTTTGGGCTTCCATTCATTCATTGTTGCACTATTCTCTCTACCCTCCTCCCAGTTTGTTCTTGTCCAAATGCCACAGTGCTTGTCAAAGCCAGTTCTGATT
>NW_006399808.1:9587882-9618705 GCF_000299155.1 Elephantulus edwardii | reverse complement strand
TTCGTTTGTTGATGGGCACTTAGGTTGTTTCCAACTCCTTGCTATTGTGAACAAAGCTGCAATAAACATGGGTGTGCATATATCTGCTTGGAGGTAGTCTGCTTCTTAGTCTGGAAGTTATTTCTTAAACTATACCTCTCTTTGTCCTCTCTAAACTTTGCATGCTCTGCTTGATTTTTTTTAAATGCATTATTGATCTCATCTTATATTTTGTGTATGTCTTATATTTCTCTTTTCATGAACTTACAAGCTCATTTCAGAAAGTCTTATTCTGAAACCATTTCCTGCCCTTCCTAGCCTACATTAATGGTACTTCCTACATTGTGGTCCCACAGCATAACATATACTCAACCTTCATATAATAGTACTTACTAACTGCACTGCAGCATTGTCTCACCAATTATTAGCCTCATAGAGAAGGTTATGCTTTCATCTTCACATATCTGGTGATTAGAATTTAAAATCACTGCTGTTCAGTCAATTCTAACGCAACCATATAGGACAGCGCAGAACTGGCCCACAGTGTTTTGATCACTAAGCAGCCAGGTCTCCTGAAAAGAATGTAAAAACCAACCAAATCCTATCAAACCCACCTACTGTCACTGAGCTGATTCTAACTTATGGATTCATTTTTTCAAGAGAGAGCAAAGAGTGAGTGAAAGCAAGTGCCTAAATAATAAAGGAAAATAAACTTTAAATCTTATTTTCAAGATCCTTTAAATTTTTTTTTAAATTTTATTTTATCATTTGTGTGTGTGTGTGTACCATCAAACCAGATTTGACGGGTACAGGAGGAGATTGTTCCTCCTCCAGCAAAGCACCTGGTGGATTTGAACTGTACTCCTCTGGGATTGCAGTGTAGCTTCTTGCCACTAGGCCACCAGACCTCGCCAAGATCCTTTAAATTTTAACTCATGCCTCAAGCTATCACTGCTCAATTCAATCACTAAAGCAAAATCAGCTGATTAGTGTTAAGAAAAGCTGGGAGTCTTTTTTTAAAATTTTTTTTAATTATTATTTTGTGTGTGTGTGTGTGTACCGTCAAATCAGATCTGAATGGTACAGGAGGAGATTGTCCCTCCTTCCCTGGCAGAGCATCTGGTGGGTTCAAACCGTGCACCTCTGGGATTGTAGTTGCAGTTCCTTGCCACTAGGCCACCAGAGCTCCCCTAAGCTGGGAGTCTTGCTTTCAAAGTTTCATTCCTCCATTCATATCAATTTGCTTGAAGTCTGTGTCATATCTGGTTTCTCTCCTCCTTTAATCCTTGGAAGAATAAATCAATGCCTTTGAATTGTAATGTTGGCACAGAGTAATGAATATTTCACGAACTGAAAGAACAAACAAATCTGTCTTTACGGAAGTGTAACCAGGGTAATCTCTGAAGGTTAAGGATGGCAAAACTTTTTTACATACTTTGGGCATGCTGCCAGGAGCCATCAGTCCTTGGAAAAAGACAACATGCTGGGAAAGGAAGGTTAGCAAAAGAGGGGAAGGCTCAATGAGATGGATTTACATAAGTGACTGCAACAAGGGGCTTGAGTATGGCAGAGATCTGCTTACTGGGTTGACGCAAAGGCATTTAACAATTCAAGATCACTTCTTATTTGAACTACCTTGGTGTTTTGTGTTTGTTGTTTTTTTAAAATTTATTATTACTTTCAATGAAAATCCACATAGACTTTGGATTTCCATTCATTCATTGTTGTATTTTTATCCGCTCCCCCCTAGTATACTACCCTCTTGGGAAAGTAAAAGAAAAATTCTTTCATTGTTTTACAATCCCTCTCCCCAGGTCCACTCCACTATGCTGCCTTTGCTCTGGACTCCTGTCATGACAAAAATACCCAATAACATATCCCTTTTAAACAGTTTTTCCTACATCTATTTTAACGCAGTACCCATCTTTTTCAGTCTCCTCCCCAACCCCAAGGTCAGTCCTGTTTTACAACAGTGGCACCATGCAGTATTTGTCCTTTTGTGACTGAGATAATTCACTCAGCATAATGTCCTCCAGGGTCACCCATTTTGAATAATATTGCATGAGTTCCTTGTTTTTCAATGCAGTTAGTATTCCATTGTGTGACTATACCACAGCTTCTCTACCCATTCATTTGCTGATGGGCACTTAGGTTGTTTCCAACTCCTTGCAATTGTGAACAAAGTCATGATGAACATGGGTGTGCATATATCTGCTTGGATGTCAGTATGGTCTCTTTGGGGTATATTCCCAGTAGTGGAATTGCTGGGTCAAATGGTATCTCTATTTGCAACTTTTTGAGAAAGGGCCATACCACCTTCCACATTGGTTGCACCATTTTACACTCCCACCAACAGTGAATAAGGGTTCCAGTTTCTCCACAACCTCGCCAGCATTTGCTGCTTGCTGTTCTGTTAAATTTTGCTTAAGAGTTAGGGATTTTGAACATTTCTTCATGTGTTTCCCATCTGAATGTCTTCTTTGGTGAAGTGTCTGTTCATATTCTCTGCTCATTTTCCAGGTGGGTTATTTACTTTATCTTGTTGTGGTGCTCAAGTATTTTATAAATTCTGGGTATAAGTCCCTTATCTGATATGTCATTACCAAATACTTTTTCCCAGTCTGTGGCTTCCTTTTTACCCTGTCGGAGAAGTTTTTGGATGTGCACAGGGATTTGATTTTTAGAAGGTCCCATTCATCTATTTTATCTTTTCCTGGTTGTAGGTTTTTCAGGATACTTGGAAGACTGTTGTGGATTGGGACTTCTAGCGTTCTTCCAAGCTTTTCTTTAACGAAGATTATAGTCCTTAGTTTTAGTCCTAGGTCCATGATCCATTTTGAGTTGGTTTTTATATATGGAGTGAGGTGTGGATCTTGCTTGAGTCTTCTGCAGATACTTTTCCAATTTTCAATTTTGCCAACACCATCTGTTAAAAAGGCTGTTATTTCCCCACTTAACTGATTTCATCTCCTTGTCAAAAATCAGTTGACCATAGATTAGATGGGCTGATCTCCGGGTTCTCAATTCTATTCCAATGATCTATGTGTCTGTCATTGTACCAGTACCAAGCTGTCTTAACCACCATGGCAGTGTTATAGGATTTGAAATCAGGGAATGACATACCTCCTCCCTTTCTTCTATTTTTAAGGAGTGCTTTGCTTATTAGGGGCTTCTTTCCATTCCAAATGGACTGGAGATTGCTTTTTCCATCTCCTTGAAGAATGGGATTGTTATTTGTATTGGGATTGCTTTAAACATGTAAATTGCCTTTCACAGTATTGCCATTTTCACAATATTGAGTCTTCCTACCCATGAGTAAGGGATATTCTTCCACTTCTCCAGGTCTCTTTCTGTATCTTCTAACTCAATGTCTTGCTTTGTGCCTGGTCCCTTGGAATTGCTCACTTTACATAGTACAGTCAGAATTAGTTTTCAAGAGCCAATAGCTTTGGTCATTCTTATATTTAAAAAAATTCAATAGTCATAATGATGATATGATGGCTTCTAAACACTGAGTGTTTATCATGTGCCAGGCCAGACACTGGTACCTACTTTGCACACAGTGTCTCCAAAAATCCTCACCAAAATACCATCAGCCTCATGGTTTACCAATTCCATTTTAGAGATAAGCACACTGAGGCTTGGAATAGAAAGTATCTTGCCAAAAGTTAGAGTTATTAAGTGGTAAGTAGGTTTCATATCCAGACAGTCTGATTCCAGCATCAAACTTTTAAATAATTTGTAAGCTATACTGCATGTATATTACAGTTTAAATTCCAGCTCTTCAACACAGCATACAAGATCCTTTCCATCTCTTATCACTGTTTGTCAAGCACTCTGCACACAACTGCCACATATTTTGGGTTTAACACTTAAACTTTTGTGTTGTTTTCTTTACCTGAATTTTTTTTGTTGTTGTTGGTGGGTTTGGGGGAATTCTTCAAAGTCCATCTCAGAACATTATCCTTTAGTAATATGCCATGCTGCTAGTCCAAAAGCCACACCTCTCTATTGGTTTGAATCCACCAGTGGCTCTGAGGGATAAAGATAAGCAAATCTCCCACAATTTACAGCCTCAGAAACCCAGTGAAGGGTCAGCTATGAGTTGGTTCTGACTCTATGGCAATCAAAGTATCATTTATTTAAAGTACTATCATGACACCCTCCATCAGGCTGCCAGCCCTCCAAGAGAAAGTCTTCTTTAACATATTTTTTATTTTTACTCAATTCTGTATTCTCAAGGCCAAACACAATGCTTGATACAGACAGAATAGGTATAAAACAAAGTAGCACAAAAAAATGATTTTGATCTTCATCCTATTTCAAGTCTACTCATCCTTCAAACTCCTCCCAAACCATTCCAGCTAGTACTCATTACTACCTCTTTTGAACACAGGTAACTCCTCAGCAATTTTTAATCATTCCTGTTCTTATGGCATTGATTTTTCATGAATAATTATTTCCCCAAAGACAGTGACTCTATTTTCTTTTACACTTCTATTATATCCTTACGGTTTTTAGCACACACGAGACATTTGATAAACATTTTCTATTTGATTAGTCTGATGTATCTAAAATGAATTCTACATAGAAGGATGCCCAATTAGCTTTGGCTTATTTTACCTGAGCATAAACAAGGATATTAAAAGATGAGGTCTTATGAGAGTCACTAAAAGACACCTTATTTAATAAACCAAAGTTCTTTTCATCAAGTTTCTTCTTATATCTCTTGCCAATTCATTCAGTAGCTCAGCTTTTGCTTTACCACCATCAGTTGTAGTTTTCCCTCAGTATTTTTCTTCTGAGATGACTGGTCATGTGTTCAATTTTTTGTCTCTTTCTCTTACAGAGTTTTATTCCTTTACTTTCTCCTGAATATAGTACTGAAGATTTATTTTAGAATTAACATTTTAAAGGGGAGATAGAAATAAAACTAATTTTCAAGTGTTATTTCTCCAGATAACTGTGATTACAAAATACTTTATAAACAAACAAACAAAAAAAACTGCTTCAAAGTATGAACTAGAAACAGTAAAACCACTGTAAGACCTAGGATCCCAAGACCTAGGTGAGTATAATGAATACACCAAACCCTATTAGAGTTAAATCAGCATTAGAGTTAAATCTAACTCACGCAACCCTCGACTGAGTTTCAGATCCTGTAAATCTTTACAGAACAATGGCCATCTTTCTCTTGCAGTGTGGATGGAGGATTCAAACCACTGACCTTTGGATTAGCAGTGCAACACATAATGTATCATGCCACTAGAAAGCACCGTCAATAAAAATAGGCTATACTAATAAAGCTAAGGGAGCTCTGGTGGCCTAGAGGCAAGAAACTGTGCTGCAAACCTGAAGGATGGGCAATCTCCTCCTGTGCTAAGGGTGCTGGAAAACACTTTCATTGAGTAGTCTCCTATTCCTAAGCGAGGCTGTCAACAGAACCTAAATGAATCATAAGGCTACCCACCAAAAATACATAAGAAAATAATGAAAGTATTTTTTTTTAAATTTTATTATTTGTGTGTGAGTGTACCATCAAATCAGATCTGACAGGTACAGGAGGAGATTGTCCCTCCTTCCCCGGCAGAGCATCTGGTGGATTCGAACCGTGTGCCTCTGGGACTGTAGTTGCAGCTCCTTGCCACCAGAGCTCCTCCCCTAGTATTTTTAAAAAATTAAAATATACATTTCAGTATGTTGGTCCATCATGATGAATCTGGTAATTTTAAGAAACAAGGTAAAGAAAACTCATCTGTACGAGGAAGGAGGAGGCTGAATGCAAAATAAGTCACATGTTACACTCTTTTTTTTTTTAATAAAACTTTTTTCCTTTAAATTTATTTTATTTCATTATTTTTTGTGTGTACCGTCAAATCAGATCTGACTGTACAGGAGGAGATTGTTCCTCCTTCTCCAGCAGAGCATCTGGTGGATGTGAACCATGCACCTCTGAGACTATAGCTGCAGCTTCTTGCCACTAGGCCACCAGAGCTCACCACGTTACATTCTTAAATAAACATGACATAAACATCATCCTCTTAGTGATAAAAGATAATTTCTGTACCACGATTCAAACAGACTTGATCACCTCAGAGGGACAGTTTAGCTTTAAAATCTAGGACATGGTGTACACATAACCAAAAGCATATTTAAAAGTATCTGGCAGAAAATAACATGTATCTAGATGATTCAAACCCATTGGCAGAGTTAATCTGGATTATAAACTACAGGGCACAGTAGAACCAAGAGTTGTAATCAACTCCATGGCACTTTAGGTTGGTAGGGGATTTTTTGGTTTTGCTTTTTAAACAGGACAGAGTAGAAAGGCTATAATTTCCTTGTAAGCAGAGTGCCACATTTTTCTCCCACGGAGCTGATTGTGGGATTGAAACATAGATCTTTCAATTAGTGGTGGAATGTTGATCCACTGGACCACCAGGCTTCTTCATAAATCACTATTTCTAAATTACCCTAACTCATTTTGCTGACATGGTGGCAACACACACACACACACACACACACACACACACACACACAAGCATAAACAGTTGTTTTCCTTTGCCTGGATTTTCTTAGCTACAGAAAATAATAACAGGAAAGATATGAGGGCATAGTAAGTGGTATTATATGCATTTGAGTCAACTACCACTCAGCAAACCTATGAGAAACAGATCAAAACCTTGCCCTATCCCACACTATCCTCATTAATCTCTGTCATGCTCAAGACATTGTTACAATCAGTAAGTTGTAGATTTTTCTTCTCTTTCACTGACCCTATACTTTTCTAAGCATACTGTTATTTCCCAACAACTGGAGCCCTAAGTTTTTGTTTTTTTAAAAAATTAATTTTAATGAACACTTACAGAAATTTTGGATTTCCATTCATTCATTGTTGCATTTTTCTCCCTGCCCAACCCTCCCCCGCCCCAGTTCGCTCTTCTCTTTGAAAAGCAAAAGAAAAATTCTTTTATTGATATACAATCCTCCCCACCCCCAATACACTCCACTACGTAACCTTCATTCTGGACTCTTGTCATAATCATAATAACCAATCATGTATTGCTTTTAAACTGTTCTCTCCCTCATCTGTTTCAATGCAGTATACATAGTTTATCCAATTTTTCTCAGTCTCACCCCAATCCTAATGTCAGTCCCGTTCTACAACAGTGGCACTATGCAGTATTTGTCCTTTTGTGCTGAGATATTTCACTCAGCATAATGTCCTTCAGGGTCACCCATTTTGAATAATATTGCATGCATTCCTTGTTTTTCAATGCAGCGTAGTATTCCATTGTGTGAATACACCACAGCTTCTCTATCCATTCGTTTGTTGATGGGCACTTAGGTTGTTTCCAAATCCTTGCTATTGTGAACAAAGGCACAATAAATATGGGTGTACATATATGTGCCTGGGTGGCAGTTATGGTTTCTTTAGGGTATATTCCCAGTAGAGGTAATGCTGGGTCAAATGGTATTTCTTTTTGTAACTTTTTGAGAAAGCGCCACACACCCTTCCATAGTGGTTGCACCATTTTACTCCCATCAACAGTGAGTAAGAGTCCCAGTTTCTCCGCAACCTCGCCAGCATTTGTTGTTTGCTGTTCTGTTAAATTTTGCTATTCTGACTGGGGTGAGATGATAATCTCAAAGTTGTTTTGATTGCCCGAAGTTTCTTGGTTGCACTTCCTCCAAGACAAATTTTGTTCTTTTGACAGTCTGTGGTATAGTCATTACTCTTCTACAACACAATTCAAAGGCATCAATTCTATTTCAGTTTTCCTTAGTCACTGTCCAGGTCCACAAACACCTCCCCCACCCCTTTCATATGCATATTAAGTAAATGAAAATATGGTTCGGGCCAGGGACACTTTTAGTCTTTAAACTGACACATATGCGCTTTTATTAAAGATGTCTTCAACAGCAATTTTGTCCAATTAAACAATGTGTCTTGATTTCTTGACTGCTGCTATCATGGATGCTTACTAGAGTCAAGTAATATGAAATCCACGGTCAACACTCTTGGCACCAGTAGCCAGGAAATCAAAAAACGTATTGCGATGGGAAAGTCTGCTGTTAGGGACCTCTCCAAAATACTCAAGAGCAACAGTGTCTCTCTGGAGACTAAGGTCTGCCTGATACAGGCCATGGTTTTTGCAATCACTTGTTATGCATCAGAGAGTTGGACAATGACTAGGGAGGATAGAAGGAGAATTGACGCCTTTGAGCTGTGGTGCTGGAGAAGAGTATTGAATGTACCATGGACTGCCAAGAAAACAAACAGATTCATCACAGAGAGGATTAAACCAGGCTGCTCCTTGGAGGCAAGGATTCTGGGGCTTCATCTGACATACTCTGGATATGTTGTAAGGAGAGACAGGTCTTTAGAGAGGGACATCATGCTGGGTAGAGTAGAGGGACAGCGCAGAAGGGGAAGACCCTCTATGAGGTGGACTGATTCAGTGACTGGGGCACTCGGGATGGGTGTGTCAGAGGCAATGAGATTGGCACAGGATAGAGCACGGTTTAGGGCTGTTGTACATAGGGCCACTATGAGTTGCAAACGACTCTACAGCACATAACAACAACATCATGATCTTGTTCAATTGTGAGTTTTGTTTTCTTGATGTTGAGCAGTAATCCAAATTGAAGGCTTTAGTCTTTGATCCCCTCTTCAGTAAGGGCTTGAAGTCATCTTTGCTTTCAGCAAGCAAGGTTTGTCATCTGCATTAACACATGTTGGTGATGCCTTCCTCCTATTCTGACACCATATTCTTTTTCAGACAGTCATTTTCAGAACAATTTGCTCAGACTGAATAGGTTTGGTGAAAGCATTCAACTCTGATGTACATCTTTTCTGATTTCCAACCATGGAGTTCCTCTGTTTTGCAAGAGCAAAATTAAGTGTTCTGGGATTTCCATTCTTTTCAATGTTATCCATAATTTACTATGATCTCATAGTTGAATGCTTTTGAATAGTTAATAAAACACAAGTAAACATCTTACTGATATTCTCTAGTGTCAGTAAAGATCCATCAGCAATCCTTTCTCTTGTTCTATAACCTCTTAGGAATCTAGCTTTAATTTCTGGCAGTTTCCTGTCTACTTAATGTTCCGGCTATTTAAAAATAATATTCACAAAGATTTCTGTCTGGAAGATTTTAATGAACATACGATAATTTCTGTATTCTGTTGGATCAACTTTTTTTTTTGAAATGGGAATGAATATGGATATCTTCTACCCAGTTGGCCAGGCAAATGCCTTCCAAATTTCTTGGCATAGACTAGAAAGCACATTCAGGCTGAATCTGTTCAAACAACTCATTTGGTATTCAAGAAGCTACCTTAGCTCACCTAAATAATTTGGGTGACATTAACTTTAAAAAAAAATCTGATCTGAACTAGCAGCTGGATAAAGCAGACTTAAAACCAAATTTGCTTTCTGACTGATGTAAACCATCCGTAAGTCAGATATAGAATTCCCAGTAATTTCAGTGGCAGGCTTTCACATTACAGTATTCCAACCTCCCAAACACTTACACACACTTTAACCAAGCACAAACTCACAGATGTGGAGCAGATTCCCACTCACACCAATCCTCCATCACTTTCAAAGAATGTAAACTTTAATGGGGGTAGATTGCCTAAGAATCCCCTGCTTCCCAGGGCCGATGGAACTGAATTACCGCACTTTTTGATTAGCAAAGAAGTAACCAACCACTATGCTACCAAAGATCTAGGTCTTCCTCTTCAAACCAATGTGACCATAAAAAATAAGAGCACAAAATTTGGAAACAATAAAAAAAACAAAAAGAAAAAGACGACTTAGGTTCAATACCAACCAACTATAGTATCCATATTAAAGAATGGTCCACATTCTGAACTTAAATCTGGATTTTAACTATTTAAGCTTCAGAAGAATATTCATACCACTGTGGACTTAGATTCAAATCATCAGTGCCATGTGTTTTACTTGATTATGATTTTTAAACCAGTAAGCTCCTTTCCTATTTATATATAACACATGGCTTTTTTACAATAACATACTGCAAATATGACTGGATCGTGTATTCACAACTCTTAAGGAATGTACCTTATACTTGGAATCTTATTTTTACATTAAGGCAGTAGATGGAAAGTAGTATTATACATATGAAAAGGACAAGATTCATACACATAAATTTAAATCCATTGCTCAGAAATGTGATTGGTCAGCCCATCTAGTAGAAATTAATACATTTCTGATAATGAACATATTGTGATAATGGAAAAGCCTTTCATGTACCATTTTGACCCTCACAAAACTAAGATTTCATAATAGGATAAATGTCTGAACTGTCAAAAATTTTCATTACTTTTGGTTAAAAAGATTTAAGGCAAAGATTCCACAAATTTTTTATTCCGCTCATTCTAATGCAAAGAAAGGCCAACTGATAAACTATATTAAGTGTTTCTCGTTTTTATTTTAATGGAAACATTCGGTTGAATGTCAAAAACTGGACTCTGTGCTAGCGTATTGAGAAACCAAATGAAATATAGTCAGAAGTAGTAAATACCACAATAAAAAAGACTTCATTCTTTCTAAATAACTGTTGAGATATCAATTTACTGACATAACTGAATGGTAAAGCAAACGGCTTCCCCCCCCCCCTCCCATCCAGAGCAGTTCTGAAGCGCTCTTCCACAAAGCTTGGAAATCTTAAAACAACTCTAAATTGGCTTTCCATTTCTCTATTTTAAATTAAGCTGACCTGCTGCAGGTATGTATATTCATAAATTCGGACCCCACCGAGAAACAAAGGTAACATTTAACTTCTCCTTCTCCTTTGGTCGTTAACCTGGCTGCGCTTCCTAAGCACACACCCTCGCTCCCCTGCACGAGCCTCCCGGCCCTCCTTTTCACGCTGCATTTCTTCAACTCCGCGTTAGGCGCACAAGGCTGCCGCTCCCGGCCGCGGCCCTCCACCCGTCCAATCACACGCGGTTCCCTCCGTTTCCGCACCGGGAGGCACCGCAAACCGAGCGCGGCCCCGGCGGGCGCCTGTCATTGAGGACCCGGCCGGCGCGGGCCTGGGGGGGCTCCTGCCTGCTCCGGGCCGGCCCGCGTGGCTGAAGGTCTCCGAACCCCTGGGTCCACGCGGGCCAGCGTGGCATGCAGCTGTCCTGAAGTAGGAGACTAATCACAGGCCCCGGGCCGCTAGGACAGGACGGGTGGAGAGGAAAAGGGCTTAATGCGAGTGACAGGCTCACCGCTTAGGCTCCGAGAACCCAGAGGGGGTAGAGCCCAGGCCCGGCCTAAAGCAAACAGGAGACAGGACCGCCAACAACTCGGCCCAGCAGGGGCCCGCCCAGGGGCCACTCCCCAATGGAGGCAGCCAGTCACTCGCCTGCCCTCCCAGGCCCGCACGCGAAGGGCCCGTCTCCCGCCCGCCCTCACACCCTGCGCTAGGCCAGGCCCCCAGGGCTTCGTCCACCTCTCACCTTTGACGACGCGGTCAGCCCCGGGAGGGGGCGGCGGGAGCGGGGGCGGGGGCGGTGCAGCCCGAGCCGGCTCCGGGGCAGCCATGCTAGGCCCGGGGCTCGGCCAGGCGCTAGGCCGGGTAGGGCAGGGGGCGGGGGCGGCGGCTATCAGAGCCGAGCAGCGGCGCCGCCAGGGAACATGGCGGACCCTCTTTCCCTACAGAGGGGCTGAGACCAGTATGCACTGCGCGTGCGGGGGCGGGGGCGGGGCAGGCTCTAGGGACTTGAGCAAAATTACTGAGGCTAAGAGAGAACCAGGACGAAACCAAGGGATTAGGTTAAAATTCTGAGCAAGCGGAAACCGAGAGTAGAAAGTCCTATTTATTTTGATGAGTGAGTGAGATGAAACACTATACAGGCTCTCAAGGAGCTTTGAGTGCAGAGAGGAAATGTGATCAAATCAGAATCTTCTACTGATGGAGAAACAAATGTGTAACAATTTGGCTGCCAGATCTGAGTACTGGAATGAGAATAGAGGTAGTATTATTGTAGAGAGAAGTGACCAAATAGAGTGTGAGACGTGATTCTGGCCCTTGTTAGTTTGGAATTGTCTCGAGCTAGAGGGCATAGAATAAGAATGCAGTTGGAGCACCCTTGGCTCCAAAGGTTAAGAATAAAACAGGTAAGAAAAAGGGAACCAGTGACACCAAGAGAAAGTCTACAAAATTCACTCAAAAGGGACATTGCAAGCTCTGTTTGGATTCATTCAGAAATTAAAATTTGGGAGACAAAGGAACTTGGAAATGAACTTTTATCTTTTGGGTACATCTGCTGGAACAGATCTTCAACCCTGTGCTCCAGTGTCCAGATGGGGGCTATGTCTGCAGTCATTTGAGGGTGTTTATCCTCTTCAAGACCTGAGTTTGTAAAGTAGTGCTCTTAGGTAATTTAGACCCAAGTGATTTAGGAATCAGGGTGACTGATATCATAGCAAAGGTGGAAGACAAAAGCAGACTTATCACTGCTTACCAGAAGGAAAGAGTGTATGATACTAGGAGATATGCTGTGCAGAGAGCTTTGAACAAGTTCATCCTGCATTTCTACCTTAGATATTTGTTGTTATGTGCCGTCGAGTCGCCTGCGACTCATAGCAACCCTGCGTACATCCTACTCCCCACTCTAACTGTACCAAACTCAGTCTCCGACACACCTACCTACCCCTATTACCCCAGTCACTGAATCAGTCCACCTCAAAGAGGGTCTTCCTCTCCTGCGCTGTCCCTCTATACTTCCAAGCATGACGTCCCTCTCCAAGGACTGGTCCCTCCTTGCAACATGTCTAAAGTGTGTCAGATGAAGCTTCAGAATCCTTGTCCGTAAGGAGCAGCCTGGTTTAACCCTAAGACAAACCTGTTCCTTTTTTTAGCAATATATGGTATATTCAATACTCTTCACCAGCACCAAAGCACAAAGGCATCAATTCTCCTTCTATCATCCCTAGTCATTGTCCAGCTCTCTGACACATAGCAAGTAATTGTGCCTGTATCAGGCACACCTTAGTCTCCAGAGTGATACCAGTGCTCTTTAGTACTTTGGAGAGGTCTCTAACAGCAGACTTTCCCAACATAATACATCTTTTATTTTCCTGGCTGCTGGTGCCAAGAGTGTTGATTGTGGAGCCAAGCAAACTAAAGCTGTTAACAATCTCCATCTCTTCACCATCTATCATGATGCTGCCAATTGGCCCAGTGGTGAGAATCTTTGTTTTCTTGATATTGAGCCTCAATCCATATTGAAGGCTGCAGCCCTTAACCTTCTGCAGCAAGCGCTTCAAGTACTACTCAATTTCACCTAGCATATCTGCATAACGCAAATTGTTGATAAATCTTCCTCCAATCCTGATGCTACGTTTCTCCTCATAAGAGCCCAGCCTCCTGGATAATCTGTTCTGCATATAGATTGAAAAGGTATGGAGATAGGACATATCCCTGGCATACACCTTTCCCAGATTTGAACCATGCAGTGTTTCTTTGCTCTGTTCTGATGAACTTCCTCTTGGTCCAAGTATAGGTTTTGCATAAACATGATCAAGTGGGATTCCCATTTTTCTTACAGTTAGCCACAGTTTGTTGTGATCCACACAGTCAAATGTCTTTACATAATCAGTGAAACACAGATAGACACTCCCCTGGTACCCCCTGCCTTCAGCCAACATCCATCTAACATCAGCTACAATATCTCTAGTACCACGACCCCTTCTAAACCCAGCCTGCACTTCCGGCAGTTCTCTGTTGATGTGCTGTTCTAGTCGTTTTTAGATAATCTTCAGCAGAATCTTGCTTGCATGTGATATCCATGATACTGTTTGATAATTTCCACATTCTGTTGGCTCACCTTTCTTTGGAATGGGAACAAATATAGATCTCTTTCAGTCAGTTGGCCAAGTGGTTGTCCTCCAGATTTCTTGGTACAATTTGGTGAGCACAACACCCAGGGCAGTTTCTGTTGAAATATGTGAATCGGTATGCTGTCAATTTCTGGGGCCTTCCAAATTCTTTCAGAGCAGCTTGAACTTCTTCCTTCATCACCACAGGCTATATTGCTCATACAGTGGTACATTAAATTCTTTTATGTCTACCAATTCCTTCTGGTACAATGACTTTGTATACTCTATCTGCTTTTAATGCATCCTGGATCATTTAATATTCTGTCCAAAGCATCCTTAAGTACTGCAACTCGAGGTTTGAATTTGTTCTTCAGTTCCTTCAGCTTAAGAAATGTTGAGTGAGTCCTTTTGATTTCGTGACTCCAGCTTCTTGCACATTTCATCGTAATACTTTACTTTGTCTTCCTGTGCTGCTGTCTGGAATCTTCTGTTCAACTCCTTAATATTTTGACTTCTTCCCTTTGCTTTGGCTTCTTGACAATCCAGTGCAATATTTAGAGTTTCTTCTGACATCCATCTTGGTCTTTTCTCCCTCCTCTGTCTTTGTAATGACCTTTTACATTCTTCCTAGATATTTACTGATATCCTCCCATAGCTTACCTGGTCTTTGCTCATTAATGTCCAAGGCCTCAAACCTGTTCCAGAGATGGTTTTGAAATAAAAGTGGAACAGACTCAAGGTCAAATTTTGGTTCCTGTGGACTTGATTTAATTTTCTTCAGCTTCAGCTTGAACTTGCATATGAGTAAGTAGTGGTCTGTTCCACAATCAGTACCTAGCCTAGTTTTCACAGCTGATATTGAGCTTTTCTAGTGGTTCTTTCCACAGATGTGGAAAATCAGCCTGATTACTATGCATACCATCAGGTGAAATCCATAGGTATAGTGAGATGCAGCTTCAAAATCCTAGTCTTCAAGGAGAAACTTGGTTTCACCCTCTCCAAGACAGACCTATTTGTTTCTTTGGCAGTCCTTGCTATGTTCAAGACTCTTCTCTAGCACTACAACTCGAAGGCATCGATTTTTCCGTCATCCTTAGTCATTGTCCTGCTTTCTGAAGCATAACAAGTAATTGGGAAGACTGTGGCCTGGATTAGGCGCACCTTAGTCTTTGGACTGACATTGTTTTTCAGCACTTTGGAGAGGTCCCTGACATCAGATTTCCCCAAAGCAATTAGTCTTTTGATTTCCTGACTGTTGATGTTAAGAATGTTAATTGTGGGCTCTCTGAGTAGTGAGAGAAGATCTTCACCCTGAAACCCACAGCGTCCCTTTTCAGCAGGAAGTAGCTAAGAGAATACGCCGTCCCCTTTTCCTTATGACTCAGGGTGAAGTCTCTCTCAGGGAGGAGTGATAGGGAATGGCAAAGGATACACTGACAAAGAAGATTAATCAGAACTGGCTTTGACAAGCACTGTGGCATTTGGACAAGAACAAACTGGGAGGAGGGTAAAGAGAATAGTGCAACAATGAATGAGTGGAAGCCCAAAATCTCTGTAAATGTTTATGAAAATTAATAAAATATAATTATAGAAAAAAAAATTGTGGGCTCTCTGTTCCTCGTCAATCCAGATTGCCCTCTCTTCTTGTGCAGCCTCAGCCTCATCCCTGAAGACACGATGATGGTGAAGGTTGGAGTAAACGGTTTTGGCCGCATTGGGTGCCTGGTCACCAGGGCTGCTTTTAACTCTAGCAAAGTGGATGTTGTCACCATCAATGATCCCTTCACTGACATTGACTACATGGTCTATATGTTCCAATATGATTCTACCCATGGCAAGTTCAACGGCACTGTCAAGGCTGAGAATGGGAAGGTGGTCATCAGTGGGAAAGCCATCATCATTTTCCAGGAGTGAGATCTCACCAACATCAAGTGGGGTGATGCTGGTGCTGAGTATGTTGTGGAGTCCACTCGTATCTGTGAAGAACCTTGGAGAAGGCTGGGGCTCACCTAAGGGTGGTGCCAAATGGGTAATCATCTCTGCTCTTTCTGCCGATGCCCCCATGTTTGTGATGGGCATGAACCATGAAAAGTATGACAATTCTCTCCAGATTGTCTGCAATGCCTCCTGCACCACCAACTGTTTGGCTCCCCTGGCCAAGGTTATCCATGACAACTTCGGCGTCGTAGAGGGACTCATGACCACAGTTCATGCCATCACTGCCACCCAGAAGACTGTGGATAGCTCCTCTGGAAAACTGTGGCGTGATGGCTGTGAAGCTGCCCCAAACATCATCCCTGCATCTACTGGCGCTGCCAAGGCCGTGGGCAAGGTCATCCTTTAACTGAATGGGAAACTTACCAGCATGGCTTTCCGTGTCCACAGCCCCAATTTGTCAGTTGTGGACCTGACCTGCTCTCTGGAGAAAGCTGCCAAATATGATGACATCAAGAAAGTAGTAAAGCAGGCATCAGAAGGGCCCCTCAAGGGTATCCTGGGATACAATGAAGACCAGCTTGTCTCTTGTGACTTTAACAGTAACACCCACTCTTCCACTTTTGATGCTGGGGCTGGCATTGCCCTGAATGACCACTTTGTCAAACTTATTTCCTGGTATGACAATGAATTTTGCTACAGCAACCAGGTGGTTGACCTGATGGTTCATATGGCCTCTAAAGAATAAGCACCCCTTGGACCACCAGCCCCAGCAATAGCACTAGAAAAGAGAGAGAGACCCTCAGCTGCTGGGGAGTCCTTGTCCCAACTCGATCCTCCCACACACTGAGAATCTCATATCCTTGACACAGTTTCCATCCAATCCCCCTGAGAAAGGGGAGGCATCTTGTCATGTACCATCAATAAAGTATACAGTACTCAGCCAAAAAAGCAAACAAACAAAAAAACCCCAAAACAAAACAACAACCCAAAAAACAACCAAACCAAACCAAAACCAAAAATGTTAACTGTGGAGCCAAACAAGCTGTAATTGCTAACACCTTCAGTCTATTCTCCATTTATTATGGTGTTGACAATTGGCCCAGTGGTGAGAATCTTTGTCTTCTTGATGTTGAGCTTCAATCCATATTAAAGACTACAGTCCTTGACTTCTGCAGTAAGTGCGTCAGGTTTTTTTTTCAGTTTCAGCAAGCAAAGTTGTCTTCCCCCAATCTTGATGGAACATTCCTCCTCATAAAGCCCTGCTTCACGAATGATCTGTTCTGCATACAGTTTGAAATGGTATGGGGACATAATGCATCCCTGACGCATTCCTTTCCTGATTTTGAACCATGCAGTGTTTCCTTGCTCTGTTCTGAGGCTGCTTCCTAGTTTCACATAAGCAGATCATGTGTTCTGGGATTCCCATTTTTCTCAATGTTAGCCACAATTTGTTGTGATCATGCAGCAAAATGAATAGAAGATTTCAAAGGGCAGCTCGGGAAGGCAAGTCAAAATATTATAAGGAAATGTGCAAGGAGCTGGAGTCAGAAAATCAAAAGGGCCGAACTCGCTCAACATTTCTTAAGCTGAAGGAACTAAAGAACAAATTCAAGCTAAGAGATGCAATGCCTAAGGATGCTATGGGCAGAATAATGAATGATTCAGGAAGCATTAAAAGATGCAAGGAGTATACATAGGCATTGTATCAAAAAGAATTGGCTGACACAGAAGAATTTCAAGAAACAACATATAATCAAGAGCAATGGTGATGAAGGAGGAAGTTTAGACTGCTCTGAGGAATCTACATGTAACAAGATCTGAATATATTTCTATATTTTGTGCCAGAGATTTTTTTGGGGGGGAGGGAGCCTCAGGCCACTGAAAATTGGTATTGCCTATTGTGCAATAACTTCCCCACCCCAATACAACAGAGCCCGAGCATACAAAAAAGCAAGCATTACAAGTATTAAATAGAACTATCTTATAGATTTATTAATTAAAAATACTTTACAAAACCAGTATTATTTGGCCCTAAAATAGTTCAGCTAACTCTGAAGGTTTACAATGGTGACTGAGCAAGTGGCAGTAATGTTCTGCTGTGTTAGTGTGCCTGACTCCATCTGTTTACAAAGTGAATGTTATGTTGGCAGGTCCACATTCTAGGCTTAAGGTTTAGGGGCACATGGAAAGCTGACAGACAGTAATACCTGGGCAAGTGAGCTGCCCTGAATGATGTAGTCAGGACCATAACCACAGGGCTAAATGTTTTTCAAAGGTTTGGGCTAAGAAAGATAACAGGGTCAAGTAATAGGCATAGTTAGATAAAACCAACAGTAGAAGTTGGGAGTCTAGCAGTGAATAGAGCATGAGGGTTCAAGTGGAGGTGGGGGCATAGAATATCCAGGAATAAAGTGGTGACTTAAGAATGGCTAATGTCCAGAGTAATACTATGGATTCATCTTTCAAGTGGCTCAAATAAAGTCCTAAACAGTATTTGCTTCCTTTGCAAGCAGAATGGAAATTGGAACTGCACATATTCCTTCCCAAAGAGCCAGGTCTCCTTAAAAGTTCCTGGCATCCCGAGGGGAAATGGCCAACTCTATGCTGAGATTGGCACAACCATGACAAGAATGCAGGGTACCAACTCTGTCTACAGTAGTTTTGTAAGAAAGGTATGACTCCAGGAAAGGAAAAGGGTAACCCTTACCACCTGCTGTGCGGCAGGCCTCTGGCCCTGACTTGTTCTCTTCCAGGGGCATCAGCTAGAACAAACAGAAGCCCTTCTGCCCCTGGTCTCCTGTGCCCAGACTCAGGGGCATAACTATTTTGTCTCCAGTCATCATCTGGGGGCATATCTACTCTTCGAGGACCAGAAGATCGGGATCCTGGAATAGCAGCCGAATTCCAAACAGAACTTGGGGGTACGTGAAAACTACTGGATGGTGTGGACAAGTGGTAAAGAATGGAAGAGTGGGAGAGATCCCTCCAGGACTGAGCATGAGGAACCTGAAGTCCCTGGTGTCTTTCTAGTCGAGAGGCAGTGTGAGTTAGTGGAGGTTGGCACCCTGGAGTGGTCAGAAATCTGGCCCCAATGTGCTGATTAGTCTCTGACCAGGGTCCCCAGGAAGAATCTCTCCTGGAACAATGGGGGAGACTCCGGTAGTTCAAAGTCTTTCTTGTGTATTTGATCCCTTGTGAAGTTTCACCCCTGTCACACACAGCCAGAAACTGCTGGGCATCCCTTGAAGTTCCTGGGGAGAGAAAAGAAACCCAAGACTGAGCATCTTCAGAAAGTCATTTTTCCCAGACCATTCCCAGCTCTTTGCTTCTAACTCCCCATCCCTCCTCAAGATCATTCTCACAGGGTGGGGGTGGGAGGAAGCATTGCTTTTTATTTAATTTTTTAAAATTATCAATATCATCAAAATTAACACAGGCAAAGGAACTGACCAGTATGGCTATCCTAGTCCTATTTCAGACTCTTAAAATTCTTCCTCCACCACACATACATGTACATACGCATGCACACAAACTAGCTCTCTTATACAGCAAAAGTATGCTACAGCTCTACCCGTAGAGCCTTTTTTAACATAGCACCTTCATGCCAACTGCTTACATTCTTGTTCATTCTCAGAGAACTCTTTGTTCAACCTACTCCTCCCCAAATCACAATGTGGGATAAAACCCTTTTTATCTATTCAATCCTCTTTCTCCAAAACAGAATACTTTTTAAATCACTTCTAAAAAAGACTATTTAATGATCTAGCAACATCTGCACTATGCCTTTGTGTGTAGGAATGTACATTCTGATTACCTAAACTCTCAGCTCTCAGAGAACTGAAAGACATCTTTTTCCCCGCTCATATTTTCACTATTTTTTAAAGTGCAGCCTACAATCAGTAATGCCTGACTGATCAGTGATGCCCTTGATAACTATTAAAGGAAACCAACTGCTTGGCTGATTCACTGATTAAAAGGGACTTCATGGACAAAATCATTCTAAATTTCAGTTCTTGTCCTCCTAGATCACTTTTCAACTGAGACACAGAAGGCAGAAGAAGAGAAAAGTAAGTAACTTTCTCTTTGGGGAGGCTCCTAAAGATTGGGTATTAACTCCTCTTGGTAACTGAAAAACTTATCTTACCATGACTAAAGGGAATTATGGTGGCCTACAGGTAAAGAACCAGGTACTGCCCTCCAAAGGCACATGGTTCAAATCCACCAGCTGCTCCTCAGAAAAAAGATGGGCAATCTCCTCCCATATGATTTACTGTCTCTGAAAACCTGTTAGAGGGTCAGCTATGAGTCAGTTCTGACTTGATGGCATACAACAACAACATCATGACTAAAAGCAGATCACTTTCATGGGGTTAGTCAGATTCTGGAGGCACTAGTTTAGACCCTGGTTCTAGAAACTATATTGCCCAAGAAATTATTCAATCACAATTCATCTAGATCAATGTTTGATTTAAAGCAGTAATTCATATTCTTTACCATCCCACTTTGGAGACACCCTGCCACCCAAGAGATAGCATTGTCTACAATATAACATTAAATTTGGGAGGAGTTACCTTGGGGTCTATGGGGCTCCCCTGCCATGTCGGGCATCACGACATCTGGGGACAGGAACTGTGGTTGGGGAGGATAGAGTTGGGGACCAAGGAGAAACACAGAAGGGTCAGAGGTGACAGAGAGGGAAGAGGAACTGGAACAACGATGCCCGGTTTCCAAAGGCTTTTTTCTCCAGTTTGATGACTCCTTATAATGAGACAAGACAAACAAAAACAAAGATGAGGATTAACACACAGCAGGATGTGGCTGGGTAAACACAATGAGGCAAAGGGGAAGCAGAGGGAACTACAACACAAATATTCCATTGTTCTGGAGTGATCCTTTTTACTCAACCAGTCTCTCTAGTCAGCCCATCCTAATTACCCAGGAAGTTTGGAAAGTCCACAGTTCAGATCACTTAATCAATCTTTCTTATAGTCCCCACCTTTCCAAGCTTACACTCTAGATCTTTAGCAAACTCCTTAATACTAACAGGAGAATGAGACAGAAATAGTAATAATAAAAAGATTCTAGAAACCTGGGAGATTGGGAAAGAGGATTCTATTCTCCCTCTAAGTCTGAGGACCTAAAATATATCTACTTAAATGCAGAACCACGGGCTCCACTTCCATCTTCTCTCCTGCCACTGCTAACATTCCACAACTTCCTTATTTGCTTGGCAAATTTATACTCATGATGCTTATGTTTGGTATATTAATTATTAACTTTTGTGATAAAGTGGCAGAAGTACTCCCTTTGACTTCTGAAACACTAATATGCCCAAAATGGAACCACTTTCTTAATAAATTTCTCATGATACCACTATTTTTCGAATTCACCTAGATTCAAATTGTGGTATTGCCTTTTGATTCCCACTTCCTAGCTATAATTTCATTTGCCTTTGACAAATATTGTCATTTCTACACAAAAATCTTTGTACTTAAACTCACCTGAACCTCTACATTAGCCTCCTAGCTCTAGTCAGCTACCACTTACCAACCTGCAGGTCCCAGGTGATCTGGTCCTGCTGACCTTTCTCATTTTATTTCCCACCATTCTTATTTCTTATCCTCTGAATTCTTCAAACATGCCATGCCCATAACTCACCTCAAGGCCTTTATACTTACAGTTTTCATTACCTGGAATATTCTTCTCATGGTTTTCATCTTCACCACTGATGTCTGTGATCAAATGTTATTTACATACAGATGATTTCCCTTGCCAAGCTATCTTAAATAGCCCTAATTATAACAACCACTATCTTTGTTTTTTTAATGCTCTTACCTCTCCATAATATTTATTGTCTAGAATTATATAATTTACTGGCTTTTATCTCAAGTTTCTTATTCATTTCAGTACATGAAACATTATAGGCACTTCATTGTATGGTCTGAGCATGTACACATGCGTGGCACATAGTAAGCACAAACATGGTAGGATATTATCACACAGCATAAAGACCAGCAGGCCTTCATCTCACTATAGGTAACCACTCCTTTCTTTTTGACACTCTTCCCTTGTTATCCATGAGACCACACTTCCCAGGCTCCCTTTCTCTTTCTGGCTTCTATTTTGTGTTCTTCAAAGGAACTACTTTAAATGTGATGCTCTTCAAGAATATGTCTTATCTCCTCTTTTCAAAGGCTATGATTCCAGTTCATAGGTCTCGCACCTACAGGTCTACCAGATAGATATCTCCATTCATGTTTAATATATCTACTGGAGGAAGGAGAAAGAATATAGTTTTGGTCCTGCCCCAGCTAGGAAGATGAGCGGAACCTGCTAATGTGTGTTTTCTGGTTTGGGGCTGAGACTAGAGTGTGTCTGTTATTCACAATAAGGTGTGAGATGATTGGATTTGGCCTCCTATTTAAAAAGGCTGTGGATCTCCCAAATAAAATAGGCTTGGAAGCAGGAGTGGCATTCACTTCCAAAAAAACCCCTTGCCTCTGGAAAACTATGAACTTGGAGAAAAGAGTAAAGTTTTGTGTTCAAGACTTTTGTTCATAGAGTCACTATGGGTTGTCTATGACTGTATGGCACTTAACAACAACAGCATACCAAATGAGCTGCTTTTGATTCAGTAAATATTTGCTTCTGCATCCTTATAGATGCTGGTACTTTATCTGCTGGATTTTCCTGCTTCCTCCAGGAAGGATTCCCTGAAAGTCTGGTTAAGATATTCCTTCTATTATGCTCCTTTAACATCAAATCTTCTTTATAATTACTTGTTTATTAATCCCCTGCTGTCACAGGAAGTCTAACAGGTGGCTTAGGGTTAAGGAGTTGCAATGTCAATCCAAAGGCCATCAGTTCAAATCCACCAAAAGTTCATGGGAGAAAGATGGGCACTTTCCTCCCGTGTAATTTACTACCTCTGAAAACTGCTGGGGGTCAGCTATGGGTCAGTTTCTCTTGACAATAACAACAACTGTTATTTAGTAGATAAGTTCCATTCTAAAGTATGAACTCTACCTAGCTCACTCTTCACCATATTTCTAGCACATCTTCACCATATTTCTAGCACATATGCTCAGAAAGCTTATGTTTGGAGTTTTTAAAAAAATAATTTGTGAATAATACAGGAAAAGGGGGGAGAAAAAAAAGCCATTTTACCATTAAGTGCACTGTAAGTATATAAGAAAGAATATGGAGCAAAAAAGACCACATTTTCTAAAAAGAAATGGCAGGCTGTCTAGAGGTATTTATAAACAGAAATACTGGTGCCTCTATGCAGAGAAATGGAATACGAAAAGCTCCAGTAGCCTAGTAGTAAAAAGTTGTGCTACAATCTCAAAGGCACACAGTTCAAATCCATAAGCTACTCCGTGAGAGGATAGACAATCTCCTCTCTTGCAATTTACTGCCTCTGAAAACTGCTGGAGGGTCAGCTATGAGTCAGTTCCAACTTGATGACACAAAACAACAACTTAAACAAAGGCATAATTTTCATTGTATTTCCTTTTATGGCATGCATTTATAATCTATTTTTAAATTTATACTAAAAGGGTCTAGTGGTCATCTTGCTGTGCATAAGTATGTGAAAGTCTCAAAAGATACAACCACCTTTACATTCAACCACTGACAATATTTGAGTTTATTAATCTCCTGTTTGTGTTTTCTTGTCCCTTCTTCATACCGATTCCTGCCATTAGTGCTCTATGGAACCAGAACCCCTCAGTCAGTTCATTGTACTGTGGTGGCTTAAATACCAGCAGAGTCACTTCTGGTGACACATTTCAGTGGTGCTTATGGAGTTAGCCAGATTAGGAAGAAGGGCCTGGTGATCTACTTACAAAAATTAGCCAATGAAAATCTAAACTTTATGGATTAACCTAAACGTGGCATTGTCTTGACTTTTTTGCTTTGGACATATTATAAGGGGAGATCAATTGCTGGAGGATTTAATCATATTTGGTAAAGAAGAGAACCAGTGAGAATGAGGGAGGCCCTTAGTAAGGACTAACACACGAGCTCAATGAACTCAAACATTTAAGTAAGGATGACACAGGGGTAGGTTTCTTTTGTTCTGTTGTGTGGAAGGTAACCATGAATCGAAGTCAACTGAATGACATCTATCATTTATTTACCATGTGAAAAGCCTCAGGAGGGTCTGAAATTATTTTATGTGTCTTGCTAATATACACACTTCACTTTAGTATATTGGACCTCAGTTAATAATGGAAAATTAGTACTTAATTTTTCCCTCTTTCTTTGAATAGTTCAGTTAGTTCTAAGAATTTCTCAGTAAGAAATCTTTTCTTCTCAGAGACTCCTCTCAAGGTCCCTGTGATTCTTCTTCCCACGGGGAGCCCTTTAGTACACACTTCCAGAACTGCCACAAGGAAGGGATATTGCTCTGGGCTCCAACTGAATGTAAAGTAGTAGCAATAAAGAAGTGACTCTCTGTCCTCATCTGAGTGGATATGGCTTTCTCCCAAAGGACAGCCTTCTGTTTCTTCCTGTCCCTTTACTTGCACTGTATTTTACCAATCAAAGAAAAGAAGATACTCTGAATCGATGGACTGTCATTCTACTTACGAAACTGGAATGGGAGCCTCCCTCTTCTCTTTCTGATATACCTGTGCACTGATACTACATGAGATGCAAAAAGAATTCTTCCTGCTGAAGTATTGGCAAGGTGAAGCCTTCAAATACAGAGACACAGGTAGACACATAACTACCAGACCTATGGTTTACCCACAAACTCTGTTTCCTGTTCCCAGGTATATGGGAGGGAACTGGGAAAGACTCACTAGTAGAGACTTGAATTAGACATATTTGAAAGGTGGTGACTATATGCTAATCTTCTATCACTCAAACCCAATTATCCAAACTGAAAATCAAACTCACTGCCATCAAGTCAATTCTGATTCTTAATAACTGTACAGAACAAAGTAGAACTGTCCCATAGAGTTTCCAAGGTTATAATATTTGTGGAAACAGACTGCCATATCTTTCTTCCATAGAGTGGCTGTTTGGTTCAAACCATCAACCCTTCAGTTAGCAGCCAAATGCTTAACCACTGTGTCATCAGGGTTCCTTAGCCACATAGATGCTGTTTAATTCAGACAGTCTCACATTACCATTCCACTTGTCTTACTACTAACATTTCTTCATACTTTCTTCTCCACCCTAAGCCCAGACAGTATCATGTGAGGTTGCTACCTGAGAAGCAGGCGTTGTGCTGGCTTCACAGAGACTGTGCTCCATTTCTGCTGTTGGGGTCTTTGAGAGACCAAGGCCAGGGGCTGAATGCAACCTCCTCCCCATGCTGTCTGCAGAGCCTGAGAAGGAAAACACACATGCAAGTTCAAGCCACCTCTTTCCCTCTGGCCTGAATTCTAAAATTCACTCAGGGTAGTGAAACTTTTGGGAAAATTAAAGGAGGGGTCATGAAGAAATACTCAAACGTTGAGTAGAAATAATTTTAGGAGGTTTTTCTTCACCTCGTGAAGGAGAAATTCATGAGGCAAAGTAGAAAAAAAAATTTCATGGGGATTTCCCCCACTATCTAAGTAAACTAATTAAAAATTTAGAGGTAGAAGTGATAAAAAAAAGTCATGGGGGACACCTCCACCTCTCAAGCTCAATATATTTCTCTCTTAAAGGAATCACTTGGGAGCTCAGGGGTAAAGGTGAGAGAAAGGTCTTTTTTGAAGTTGTTTTGATATGTGCAGAAGCACTGTTGCTGGTTTAGGCCAGTAGGTAGAACACAGTTAAATTAAAAAACTTGGCATAATGTTATGAGAGATTTACGAAGAGCACATCAAAAAGGAGAACAAATTCCTATTGATTTTCAGCCAGTATGGACTTTGAAAAGAACAGTAACAATGTCTGTGCAGGATTGTACTGATAATAAAAAAATTTGCAAAGAGAGATGGCTAAATCTTTGTATGAATATGAATTAAATGATACTATGTTAGAGAACGTTAAAGCTAAAGGCAAGAAACAGCCTATGTCACCTTTAGAAAGAACCTTAGGAAGACAATCCTGAATTATTATTTTCTCTTAATTAGCATGCATTGACTCAAATAGTGCTCTTCCCAGAAAATGATTTATAATTTAAAACATGGTTTAGAAAAAGAAAATAGAGAGAGGTTCTAAAGCTTAAAGCAGAAGCCTGTGTTTGTGTTGATTGCTTTGTTTTAAGTTTGCTGCTGTTGTTTCTTTGTTTGCTTTTTGTCTTAAGTTTAATGTAATAAAAGTTTTGAGCTTATACAATTCTGACAATTTCAGTAAAATAAGAAAAGTAAAGGATATAAGAACGAAGTTAACTTAAGAGAAAACTCTTGCTCTGGAAAATAAAGTAAGCAAAGAATAAGTTATAAAGATAGATAAATAAAAGCTGGAGCTGAAAAATGTTTAAGATGATAAAATCTCTAAATTAGTAAAAAATTTTTAAAATAGGCTGTGGTTAATGGTCATAAAGCTAGCTAGTCTGTTTATCTTTGGTAGTGTCCTGAATGCCAAAGACAAACACAAAACCAGTCTTTCACAGCTGCATAAATAAGGTAATCTAGGCGAGCTCTGGTGGCCTAGTGGCAAGAAGCTGCACTGCAATCTCAGAGGTACACGGTTCAAATCCACCAGATGCTCTGCTGAAGAAGGAGGGGCAATCTCCTCCTGTATCAGTCAGATCTGATTTGATGGTACACACAAAAAATAATGAAATTTTAAAAAAATAAATAAGGTGATCTAGAAGTTTTAGAAGTGGGTAAGAGAGAAAATGAAACTCAGTTCCCAGGGTAAAAGCAAAGAATAAAGGTTACAAAATGTGTCACAAAAGTTGAGTTCCCTTGATTGACTATCTGTAAAATCCAAACAGTCTTTCTGAACTGTTAAGAAAAATCCCTTTCCCAATTCTAAGTGCCATGCTCATTATAAAAGAGGAATGCCTCTGAGAAAAAGCTGTAGGGTGGAACAGTGGCTCCTGAGAAATTAGAAGCTTTAGGCTAATTTATTTCAGAACAATTCACAGGAAATTATTAGTCCTTGGTATTCTCCAGTGTTTGTAATAAAAAAGAAATCAGGTAAAGGGACTAATTGGATATTATCAGCCAAAGTAAAAATTTCACTTTTGCAAGATACTTATTATACAGATGTAAATAAAATGGATTATGCAGGTTATACTAATGGTAAAGATTATAAAGATGTTAAAACTAACTTGACTTTTGATCAACAGGCTGAATTAGATGTTATTATTATGTTACTGCAAGATAAAAATTTTCCTTTGACTAGAGTTACTGATTCACAATATGATGAGTTTACTGTAAGAAATATATAAACAGTACACTCCTTTTCAAGATACTAATATTACTACGTTATTTACTATGTTACAAGTTTTAATTCAGTAACGAGAGTCATAAATACACACACATATACACACACACACACACGCACACACACACACCCCTCACTCATATTTGAGCTCATTCTGGCCTTCCAGGACCAATGTCACAATTAAATGATAAAATAGATCAATTATTAGTAAAAAGTGTTAAAGTTAGTGAAGATTTTCATAATTAGACTTTACAAACTATGCTGAAAAAACAAAGGGGGGAGATGTGATAGCATGAATATCATCTCCTCAAAGTATTTTACAAAAAGCCTTACGTACTTTAATTTTTTTTTAAATGCTCCAACGCACTGAAGAACAACAGTGTTACTCTGGAGACTAAGGTGCATCTGATACAGGCCATAGTCTTTGCAATCACTTGCTATGCATCAGAGAGCTAGACAATGACCAGGGAGGATAGAAGGAGAACTGATGCCTTTGAGCTGTGGTGCTGGAGATGAGTATTGAATATACCAGGGACTGATAACAAACAGATTCGTCCTAGAGAGGGTTAAAACATGTTGCTCCTTGGAGGCTAGGATTCTGAAGCTTTGTCTGACATACTTTGAACATGTTGCAAGGAGGGACCAATCCTTGGAGAAGGATGTCATGCTTGGGAGGGTGGAGGGACAGGGCAGGAGAGAAAGACGCTCTATGAGGTGGATTGAATCAGTGACTAGGGTAACCGGGGTGGGTGTGTTGGAGACAATGAGGTTGGCACAAGATAAAGGTTTAGGGCTGTTGTACATAGGGTCGCTATGAGTTGCAGGCGACTGGATGGCACATAACAACAACAACAACAACAACAATGAAAAAGAAGAAACTCCAGCTGAAAGTCATTGGGTATTACACTCGATTAAAGAATTGAATCACCATATATATTTTAAAGAACCTCTAACTAATGAATAGGGTTGATAGAAAGAGAATTGATGTCTTTGAGCTGTGGTGCTAGAGAGGAGTGTTGAATATACCATGGACTGCTAGGAGACCAGACAGGTTTGTCCTGGAGAAGGTGAAGCCGGAATGCTCCTTGGAGTCAGGTACTCTGAAGCTTCATCTGGCATACTTTGGGCATGTTGCAAGGAGGGACTGGTCCTTGGAGAGGGACATCATGTTTGGCAGAGTGGAGGGGCGGTGAAGGAGAAGACATTCGATGAGATGGATCGATTCTGTGACTGGAGTGGTGGGAATAAGTGCGTTTGTGATGGCTAGGTTGGCACAGGATAGAACAGCGTTTAGAGCTCTTGTACATAGGGTCGCTATGAGTTGCAAACGACTTGATGGCACATAACAACAACAACAACAACAACTAATGAATGGAAAAAAGGGATTTGTCATTCATTAGGGTTGAGGATTTGCTTATATTTCTACAGGCACAGAAATGCTGTGGGTACCATCCAGAGACAAGAAACCCCAAGACGAGCTGAAAGAGGCCATACTTCGACAAGGATGGAATTGCAAAATGGGTAAATAGAATGGCAGCTAATACTAGCTATTGGGCATGTACTTCTAATCTTCTCTTATTAAAAATAACCCATTGTTTTGATGTGCTTGTACCTATTTATAATGACAGCCAGTAGTTTCCAGATTCCCATTATAACAGGGTATGCCTTCAATCTAAACAAAAAAGGATGCATTGGATACGAATCCCCTTGTCTGAAAGTAGCATAAGCAAGGCTTTATAAAGTTTTGGGTAATAGTACATCTCTCTATTACATGTTCTAAGGGTATGATTTTCATGGAGACATCAGTAACATAACTTCAGGTTATTCTGATAGTCCTCCCTGTCAGTTGCTTTATCTTTCTTAGAAAATTAAAAAAAAAAAAAAAAAAAAGAAAATTGATACATTGGAGACAATGTTGAATAGAGCAGGAATGAGTTTTAATTAATACTTCCTACAGAGGCGTCATTGATTGGAGCTTTGTTGGTTCCGCTCATCAGCATAGAAACACCAAAAACTTAAGTTAGTGCAAGGAAGGCAATGGATTTATAACTGTTGTTGTTGTTAAGTGCCGTCGAGTCGCAGGCAACTCATAGCGACCCTATGAAGGAGAGTCCTCGACGCTTGGGTGCCTTTCATCCTCTCTCCAGGTTCATAGGGTTTCCCGAGGCAAGCTATTATGGAAGTGAATGCCACTCCTCCTTCCAAGGATTTCTAACTACTCATGCTAATAACACTATCTCTTGGCATGGAGGAGAAATGGTGGAACCATATCCAAGTTTTCAACATTTTTCATATCAAAATCACTTATAAAAATTGGATCTCTGTTGAAATGTATTTTTATTTAGATTGGAAATTATTCATACTATCATAGTAGTAATGTTACCACCTCTAAATTTAAAAAGAAATTAAAACAATTACATTCGAGTCTGTGTTTCCTTACCTTATGTAAAAGGTTTAACTCGATGGGATTTTACAAAATTTAATATTATATTGTTCAAAATTGTTGTATATATACTTGTTTAAAGTTTTCCATTATTTTATCATTTAATTAAAGTATTTATATATTATGGTCCTGATTTGGATTATGGTTGTCAATATTAAAGCAAAAATGGCAATCATCCCCTGAAAGTATGATTTTATGATACTTGGTAACATAAATGCAGATTATACAAATGGATTTCACTTCATAGTATGCATAGGAATCAGATTGATTACATCTGTGGAAAGAACCATTGGAGAAGCTCAATATCAGCTGTGAAAACTAGGCCATGTGCTGATTGTGGAACAGACCACCAACATATGCAAGTTCAAGCTGACAAGAAGGAAAATTAAATCAAATCCACAGGAACCAAAATATGACCTTGAGTCTATCCCACCTGAATTTCAGAACTATCTAAGCAACAGGTTTGAGGCCTTGAACACCAAGGAGCAAAGACCAGATGAGTTGTGGGAGGATATCAAGAGTATTACCCAGGAAGAGTGCAAAAGATCATTACAAAGACAGAGGAAGAAAAGACCAAAATGAATCTCAGAAGAGACTCTGAATATTGCACTAGAGTGCAGAGAAGCTAAAGCAGAGGGAAGAATTCAAGGTATTAAAGAGCTGAAGAGAAGAGTTCAAGAGGCAGTATGGGAAGACAAAGTAAAATATTTCAATGAAATGTGCAAGGAGGTGGAGTCAGGAAATCAAAAGTGCTGAACTCGCTAAGCATTTCTTAAGCAGAAGAAATGAAGAACAAATTCAAACCTCGGGTTCTATACTTAAGGATGCTTTCAGCAGAATATTAAATGATCCAGGAAGTATTAAAAGAAGATGGAAAGAGTATACAGAGTCACTGTACTGAAAGGCATAGGCCGACACAGAAGAATTTAATGAAACAACATGTGAGCAAGAGCCTATGGTGATGAAGGAAGAAGTTCAACTGCTTTGAAGGAAATAGCAAAAAATAAGTCCCCAAGAATTAATGGTATACCAATTGACATATTTCAGCTAACAGATATCGACCGGCATGTGCTCACCAAGTTGTGTCAAGAAAGCTGGAGGACAACTACTTGGCCAACTGACAGAGAGATCTATATTTGTTCCCATTCCAAAGAAAGGTGATCCAACAGAGTGTGGAAATTATTAAACAATATCATTAATTTCAGCGAGGGCGACGCAGCGCGGAGGGCGACGCAGCGCGGAGGGCGACGCAGCGCGGAGGGCGACGCAGCGCGGAGGGCGAC